>NC_084465.1:89331863-89456863 GCF_027409185.1 Cynocephalus volans | reverse complement strand
AGCTCGCTCTGCCTTTTGTCCCCCCCCCCATTACTCCGCCTGGATTGCTGTTTCCCACCCCCTCCCATCTCTCTCCATCTTGACTTGACCACTCTTTTATATCCCTCAGCTGAGCTCTCTGGTCACCTCTTCAGAGAGGTCTTCCCAGACCATCTTTTCTAAAGTAGTCGCCCAACCTCTGTCATTCTTGATTCCATTAGGCTGTTTTATATTCTCCAGTATCTGAAATTATCTTATTTATATGTTTCTTCACTTATTTGTTTCTTCTCACTAGAATGTAATTTCTGTGAGCTTAGAGACCTTGTTTGTCTTGTTCAACATGTGTCCCCAGTTATAGAACAGTGGGTCTTTAGTGAATATTGGTTGAATGAATGAATTTAACTTTTTTACATTAAATTCTAATCTTAGTTTAAGAAATTTTTTTCCCCCTGAGTTCTGATCATTCCTCTCATGATTACCTAACAGTGTGTATATAGTATTGCCAGTATAACCCTTAGACCCAGGCAAGAGGGGTCTCTGCTTTGGGTCTTGTACTTTAAGGCCCTGATTGGGCCCTTCTCCAGTTATGCCATGGCCCACAGTTTCAGTCCTTGGGGTCAAGAGGAGATGTCCAGCTCATGTCTGTACCTCACTTCACCTCACCTCACCTTACCTTATAGATCATATTCTGGGTAACCCAGGGTCCCAAGATGGCCCCAAGCTTGCTCTCAGGGCCTGTGTGAGCCTCTTCCATGGGTCTGTCCTCTGGTAGGTGAACCAACCATATAACTAGTGTGTACATCCATAGGCATGGGGATAGCTCTGGGTTGTGTACAGGGGAGTGTAGACACAGCATGGAAGGATGTGCACAAGACCCCTTAGGGTATGGGATGGAGCCAGGGGTGGAGAGAAAAGAAATGTGGAATTCTTAGAGACTAGGATTCTAAATTCAAGCCTGGTCTCCTACATTACCATGATGGGGAATATTTGTCAAGTTTAGAGGAGAGACTATGTTTTATTTAACGGTTTTGTTAGCTTGATGTATAACTTCTTAGCATTTAGACATATGCTATGTGGATTTCCATTTGTATTCTATTCCAGGCCCACAAATATCAGAGGAAGGTTTGAATATTGTTTGTAAAATTTAGCTTCCTCAGGATCCTAAAGGCATGGTTCTTTTTCCAGAACTTGGGTGAGTTGAAAGGGTGTAGCAGGTTTTAGTGAAGGTGAAAACTATTTGCACAGCTTATGAGCAAAAAAAATTACAATTCTGTTTTGCTCCACAACTCATTATGAAAAATTTCAGGCATACTGCAAAGAATTGGAAGAATTTTACAGTGAATATCTGTATATCCACCACTTAGATTTTATCACCAACATTTTCCTGTTCTTGCTTTATCACATATCAGCTTGCTACCCCTCTATTCATTCATTAACTCATCTAACTTTTTTGATGCATTTCACAAAGTAAATTGCAGATGCCAATATAATTCTCCCTAAATACTTAAGCATGGTAATTCATAGTAGTAGGAAAGGGGAAAAATCTCACTCTAGATGCTTATTGTTTTAAAAATAATTTTTCTCTATAATTTCATAAACATTATTATGTTCACTCTTCAGCAGTGAGCTTGAACTCCCTCCCACTGTGTGTCAGCCCTTTTCAGAGATACCTATGTTGATAATTTGTTGTGATTTGATGCAGCACATGGTGATTTGTATCTGTTTTTTTCAGGTAAATCAGACTGAGAATATAAAGATGAATATGAATGATTCATTTCCTTCAGAAACAAATCCTGGTTGGGGGCTACGCAGAGAGCAACCTAGGGAATTTTAAAGTAGGGGATGATAAGCAGTGGTATTCTGGTCAGTGTTTGATCACTAGCTCTCACAGTGGAAGAAACCCTGATTTGTAGCATTTGCTGATTTCAGTTGTGTAAATACTCCCACCATGGAGGAAAAACTTTTCCTCTACCAGTTTAAGTCTGAATGATTGTGGGCTTGCAAATTAGCTGATAATAGATTAGGAGCAGAAAAGACAAGGTTTTCTTCCACGAGTGGAAGCTCTCAGTAATAAGTAACTCTGTGAACGGCCAAATGTAAAAGTTTAGCTACCAAGTTGACAAAAGGGGAGGGTGTTTAGGTCTTCAAAGGATAGAAAGTTCTGATGAGTCTTGTTTACACAATTTTCTTTTGGAATATCCCAGTGCCCAAGGTTAGTGCCTTCCTGACTGGGGACTGGGGGTGCAGTTGAGGTTGTGGCAGTGACACTGGTAAAGCTCTGCTTTAGTCAGATAAGGGAAATTCAGACACAATTTCTTTCTGCATCTGCTCTTGGGTTTTGGGTCACTTCAGCAACCAGTGTGATGTCACTACGAAGTTGGGAATTGGCTTGTGGTCCAGCTCCAGGTGGCTTCAGCATACCACTGAAAGTATTGTAATAGTGGAGAGTTTATAGAAGGGGTTTCTAATTCAGAGGGAGGCACCCTGGAAGTGATGGTTCTTTAGCTGACTCTTGAAGGATGAGTATGAGTTAAATAATAAAGGATGGGAGAGTGGGCTAGTTAATCCTGGAGTAGGAGCAGGTTTCTTCAGATCCAAGTTGGCCTTATATTATACTGCTAATGAATTTAGAGGTAATCAGAGAAATATTGGTAGGGGAATATGTAGGGAAGTCACATTTTTTTCCCCCAAATTACCTAGTAACAGTGTGGATTGAAGGAAGACCAGAATAAAGGCAGGAGGGGAAGGTAGAAGAAAAAACAAGATATTTTTAGGAATGTAAGTAGACAGAACTTGGTGACTAACTTGGAAAGTAGTGTTGATAATTCCCAGATATCTGCCTCAGACAAATGAGTGGGGAATGGTTTATTTCATCAGGATAATACAAGAAGGAGGAATGATTTGGGGAGATTTAAAATTTTAAGTTATAACTGCTTTGGGGACATGCGGATGGCAGTACTGCCAGTTAGATATGGGTCTGGAGCTCAGAAGAAGTCTGAGATTATCATAATATATGTATTTCAGGAAAGGCAGAGAGAATTTAGTACATTCTGGTGTTCTTTCTGTGCCTCTGTCTTAGTCTGTTTGGGCTGCTGTAACAAAAGAACTTAGACCAGAAAATTTATAAACATCAGAAATTTATTTCCAATAGTTCTAGAGGCTGGAAGTTCAAGATCGAGGCCCCCGCAGATTGTGTCTAGTGAGGACCCATTCCTCAAAGAGGATGTCTTCTCTGTGTCCTCACATGGTGGAAAGGCAAGGCGGCTCTCTGGGGCCTCTTCTATAAGAACACTAATCTCATTCCTGAGGGCTCCAACCTCACCACCTAGTCATCAACCAAAGGCCTCACCTCCTACTATCATCACCTTGGAGGTAGGGTTTCAAATATGAATTTGGGGGGGACACATATTCAGACCATAGCAGCATGTTTCTTAAATGTATTGTTTAATAAATTCTTTTTTTTTTTTTGTAAAACAGAGACAAACTTTTGACCAATCTCTTCAGAAGATGCCAAAAATAATATTTATTTATTATAATTAGATGTAGCATGTGGTGATTTATATCTAATTTTGTTTTGATAATTCAGACCAGACTTTATGGCTAATTGAGGTTTATCACTACCTTATATTAACTATCAGTTAAATAACTACTAGGTGATTCTTCAGTGCCAACAAAAAACTCCTCAACGTGTATTCAAATGACATTATAATGTCTTATAGCATATTTAGTAGGTCATTAAAATCATTAAACTCCTGTTACGTGCCAGGATTGTGCCAGGTATTGGGAATACATCAACCCTGCCATCATGAAACTTAAAGTCTAGTGGATAAAATAGATATTAATCACGTAAGCATAGAAACAAATGAAACCCATATTATCTACAAGTTCTTTTAAGCACATGATGTAAAGGAGAGGTACATGATGCTGATGGGGGAATCTGACCTAGTCAGAGAGGTCAGGGAAGGCTTCCCAGAGGAAGCGATTATTGGGCTGAGTTTAAAGAGAGGCTGTAGTGTGAAGGACAGTGTGGAGGAGAGTGATCAGAGTGGATGCTAAGAGGCCGTTTCAGAAGTTTGGGGAAGAGATGACAATGCCTTGGTCTAGAGAAGGCCTAGGTCTAGGTAGAGGTGCTGACCAAGACATAAGTGATGGAGATCCTTAGGAGGTCAAATCATAGGCCTTGGTGATGGATTAGCAGACAGGGAGGTGTCAAAGTTGAGTCTTAGCTTTTGATTTAAAGTTCCCTGTTTTATTTAGTAGTCATCACTGATTCGGTGTTTAAATGAAATAAAAATGGCAGCTTAACAAAGCTCAGGGTTAATACCTAACTTCCTTACAAAAGATCCCGATTAATAAGTCTTCTTTGGAACTAAGGATTTGTTGCAAAATTGATTCATTGACTATTTTAGTAGCAGGTAAATATGCAAATATCTCTGCAAGGAGCAGTAGCACCCCAGTTGGCATTTGAACATCCATCTTCTTTTGACAGATATATGGAATTTTTAGTCATATGAATTGGAGTTGTATGCAAAGTGAGCAAAATACCTTTTTTTTTTCCAGGAAGACTTCATCTTTTTTACTAGGGAAAAAAACCAACAAAACATTATTTTTCCATTGGGTTTTAGATGTACTCTGCTCTGTTCAAACTATTGTTGTGTAAGACACAGTTTTACACAGTGTAAGAGTATCACATTTGTATTGATTGTATATTGCTGAGGGATAAGTTTCCATCTTCATCTGGGATTTAGTGAGACTGGATAAATGTCATCTTTTGTTGTGTTAATGACATACAGGCAATAGCTGTGGTTGTATTGTAAAATAAGCAGTCCTAAGTAGAGTTAACATCATAGTAGTAATTTTTATGTTATAGTGATCTCTGTAAGCTTTCATTTGTGTATCCGTATCCTTAATACACTGCTGCCTCAGACCTAAATGACGCTTAATACAATAGCCTTTTGAACTGGGTTAGCCATGATTTTCTCTGTGGTATGTTGGACCAGAGCAAGTTGGGGAAAAAATTGAGCCCATGAGTTAGATATTATTTCTCATGTGAAAGTAAATTTCGCTACTTGAACATTTAGAAGTTAGGAAAGCTGATTACATTCACTTTGCTTTTATATATGGAAAGATTATGACCAAAAGGGTTTTGTATTTACAAGTGTCTAGGATGGCAAACTATGGCCTGCCACCTGTTTTTGTACAGCCTGTAAGCTAAGAGTGGTTTTTACATTTTTAAATGATTGAAAAAAATTTTAAATAATATTTTATGACACCTGAAAATAACATGAAATTCGAATTTCAGTGCCCATAAATAAAGTTTTATTGGGATGTAATTATGCTCATTCACTTACATATTGTCTATGGCTGCTCGCTCATGAAGCAACAGAGGTAGAATTGAGTAGTTGTGACAGAGTCTGTCTGGCTGTTAAAGGCAAAAATATTTACTATCCATCCCTGGTTTAGAGAGCCCCTATGCAAGAATGGAAATTATTTAGGTTATTCAAAACCAATTGAATGATTTTGAGAGAGGGATGACAGAGGAATGAATTGAACTAAACAGAATAAAACATCTCTACCTCTATAACAATAGTAGCAGCTAGTATTTATTGAGCATTTGCTATGTGCCAAATACTCTTAAAGGTATTTTACATACATTGACTCGTTTAATCCATACAGCTCTATGAGCTAATAGTTTATACCATTTTATAGGAATCAGCACCAAGAGATTAAGCAACTTGTCCAAAGTCAGTCAGGGCTGAAAATAGGTTGAACTGTCTTTCAATGTATCTCAGTTATTTTTCTCATAAATATGTATCTTATAAGTACCTTCTATTGAATGTATTGTATTTCTTGAATAAGAGATAAGAGATATTTTCCTTTGGTTGACCCAAATTGCTTGTTCTCATTTAAGACACTTCTCGGTTGTAATATGTTTATACTGGTAAGAGCTTAATCAGTGTAATTCATCTAACTTCAAATTGAAATTATTGCAACCTGTTTTAGTAATGACTTCAGTGTACTAGATTACTATACAACAGTTTCTCCAGTCTTAAAATACAAATTGCTCGTTTTTTTAAAAGCAGACTTCAGGTGTATTTTCTGTTGTTTATATCTAATTTATGACCAATCCAATTGTTTTTCCCTCTACATTTTTATTTTTTTTTTTTACTAAAAGATGACTGGTAAAGGGATCTTAACCCTTGACTTGGTGATGTCAGCACCACGCTCTCCCAAGTGAGCTAACCGGCCATCCCTATATAGGGATCCAAACCCGCGGCCTTGGTGTTATCAGCACCACACTCTCCCACACTCTCCCAAGTGAGCCACGGGCGGCCCTTCTCTACATTTTTAAAAACCTAATATGTCACTTCCCTGATCAGAATCCTCCAGTAGCTTCCCATCACCTTAACATCAAGTTCTGGTTTCATAACAAGACTGTCATACAGTCTTGCGTGGTCGGTCTCTGCCTACCTCTCCAATCTCATGTCATGCTTCCCTCCCTCACTGTTCTCTAGCTACACTGGTCTTATTTAAGTTCCTTGAACAAACCAGACTTTTTCCTGCTTTTTCACATGCTGTTCTTTGTGTTAAAAAATATTCTTACTCTTGCCCTTTGTTCCTTCACATTGTTTAGGTCTTAGCCTAAATATCTGTCATCTCCTCAGAGAGGCCTTCTTGAACATCCTTTCTAAAATGGGTTTCCCTCTCTGCTCCCTGCACTGTTCCCCCTCCCTGTTTGTTTCCTTCATAGCTCTTATCACACTGTAATGCTTGTGTTTGTTACTTGTTTTTTTCTGCCCACCTCCCTCTCTATATTGTAAGCCGCACAAGAGAAGGGACCATGAGTCTTTTTTACCATTGTAATCCCCGTGCTTAGCACAGAGCCCAGCATATAATATCTGTGAAATGAATGAATGAGTGAATGAATGAGATCTACTTTCAATGCTATTCTTTAGTATGAGACCTTATCACAAAGAAATACTGTGGCTGCCTCCTAAAGTAAAAGATCTCTCAAATTTCTTTTATGCTCCCAATTCCATCCTGCCAGATTGATTTTATAAAATACTACATTGATAGAATCATTCACTTCCTCAAATACTGCAGCAGTTGCAGATTGCCTACTGAATCAAGTCCAAACTCCTTTGCTTGTTTTTTAAGGCTCTCCTAATCGTAATCTTCGTACTTCTCTTTCACATAACCCTTTGCTGTTATTAGGCTGGCCTCTTTCACAAGCTGTCAGCATTTATCCTAAATGCTTGCTGTCTTCTAACATTTATAAAAAGCTGTACAGCTTTCATGCCATCTCTAATAAACTCACCCCCTTGTCCCTTGAATACCCAATTGCAACTACTGCCTGATCCACCCATAGAATTTAGGTCTTCATCATGTACATGAATAAATTCTCCAATGTAAGTCATTTTTCTACAATGATATTGACTATCCATTGTGAAAGTTTTACTTCAGAATCCCAATAAGAAGAAGCTAATCCTCTTTTAAGAAGAGTATATTTTGTAGAATGATATAAATGGAATTACTTTGTCATATGATTGTCAATTTTGGGATTAGAGAAACATTAAAATGTATACCGTTTCTGTATTGGATATTAATATTTGTTGCCAGTGAACTGTTTCATTTTATCTTTATTAAATTTCATTTAGTATAGTTAGGCTTTAGACTTTTCTGATCTATGACATAGAGAACCACTTATAAAATTCTATTAATTGAGAATTTGTGGAAATAAGGGCAGGAGGTTGTATTTTCTCTGTAAGAAAAGTATTTTTACTCACTCACTGTGTAAAAACAAATTGTAGAGGAAATATCTTATTAGAATTATTCTTGTATTTTATAAATAGATATTTAATGACAGCAATTACAAGTAATCTTTAATAAGTTTTTAAAAGCAGGATGTCTCCCACCAGACGTTTATTTGGAATTATTAAGAGCATATTTGAATTCACATTTCTATTCACAATCAAATTAAAAACACTTATCATTGTGTTTTATGAAAAATATTTTTTAAATTAAATCTTGTCACCCATTCAAATTTATTGCCTCCTAGTTCATTTCAATTCACGAGTTTAACTTATTGAGTCCTTTGAAATTCCAGACTTAAGTTTAGAATGTCTTGGTTATTAAGGCAAACATTACATAGTTTTACAAAATGATCTTTTTAGCTGTTTTTGAGGTTAACAATGCAGGTCACTGTACTTTTTACAGTAAATTTTTAAATTTACTTTTTTATTGTATCATATTTGAAAGAGGAAATAAATTTATTTTTGCTTTAAACTTATTTTATATATTATATATGTATATATAGTATGTATATAATTTATATGTACAGTACTTGAATTATGTTTATGTTACTTAATCACAAAATATATTTCTTTTAGACACATAAGAAATATGTGTTTGATGTAAGGTGTTACCTGATGTATTTGTCTGTTTCTGTCACTTATTACAGAATACTTGGAACTGGGCAATTTGTATGAAAATGAAATTTATCGCTTATAGTTTCTGAGGCTAGGAAGTCCAAAGTCCAGGAAACACATTTGGTGAAGGTCTTGGTGGTGGTGACAGTGATCCAAGGATTGCACATAGCAGAAAATGGCAGAGCAGAGAGAGACTAACCTCTCATGTGCTCTTCTTTTTTTTTTAAATTAACATATTTAAAATAGAATATTCATTATTATAAATTGTGATTTTTCTTTATGCCCTTTACCCAACCTGTCACTCCCCACACCCCTCCCTCTCCCCCATCTCTAGTATTTCTCCTTATGAAAGTTCAGCATATTATTGTGGTCTTTTCTTTCTTCCTTCCTCCCTTCATTTCTCCCTCCTTTCCTCCCTCTCTCCCTCCCTTCCTTCCCAGTTACAAGTGAGGACATGTGGTATTTTTCTTTCTGTGTCTGGCTTATTTCACTTAACATAATTTTCTCCAGGCACATCCATGTTGCTGCAAATGGCAGAATTTCATTCTTTTTTTTCATTTTTTATGGCTGAGTAATATTCTGTTGTGTGTATATACCACATTTTCCTTATCTAGTCATCTGTCAATGGACATTTAGGTTGGTTCCATATTTTGACTATTGTAAATAGAGCTGCAATGAACATAGAAGTGCAGGTATCCCTTTGACATGATGATTTCTATTCCTTAGGATATATACCCAGCAGTGGGATTGCTGGATCATATGGTAGTTCTATCTGTAGTTGTTTGTGAAACCTCCATACTGTTTTCCATAATGTCTGTGTTAATTTACAGTCCCACCAACAGTGTAGAAGAATTCCCCTTTTCCTGCATTCTCATCAGCATCTTTTATTCTTGGTCTTTTTAACAATGGCCAGTGTAACTGGAGTGAGATGATATCTCAATATGGTTTTGATATGCGTTTCCCTGATGATTAGTGATGCTGAGCATTTTTTCATGTATCTGTTGGCCATTCTTACATCTTCCTTTGAAAAATATCTATTCAACTCTTTGCCCTTTTTTAAATTGGATTTTTTTTTTTTTTTTTTTTTTTTACTGTATAGTTGTTTGAGTTCCTTATATATTCTGGATATTAATCCCTTGTCAGATGTATAGTTTGCAGATATTTTCTCCCATTCTGTAGGTTGTCTTTCCACTCTGTGGATTGTTTCTTTTGCTGTGCAGAAGCTTTTTGTTTGATATAATCCCATTTGTTTATTTTTTTCTTTTGTTGCTTGTGCTTTTGGGGTCTTATTCATTCTGTCTTTGCCCAGTCCTACTTCCTGGAGTGTTTCCCCTATGTTTTCTTTTAGTAATTTTATGGTTTGAGGTTTTGTGTTTAAGTCTTTAATTCATTTTGAGTTGATTTTGGTATATTATTAGAGGTATAGGGCCAGTTTCATTCTTCAGCATATGTATGTCCAATTTTCCCAGCACCATTTATTGAAGTGATAGTCTTTTCCCCAATGTATGTTCTTGTTGCCTTTGTCAAAGATCAGTTGGCTGTAAGTATATTAGCAGTCAGAATACAGCAACACATCAAAAAATTATACACCATGACCAAATGGGATTCATCCCAGGGATGCAAGGATGGTTCAACATACACAAGTCAGTAAATGTGATACATCACATCAACAAAATCAAGAGCAAAAACCGTGTGAGTATTTCAATAGATGCAGAAAAAGCATTTAACAAAATTCAGCATCCTTTCATGATAAAGACTCTCAGCAAATTGGTATAGAAGGAAATTATCTCAACACAATAAAAGCCATGTATGACAAACCAATTGCCCATATCATCCTGAATGGGGAAAAGCTGACAGCTTTTCCCTTAAGAATAGGAAAAAGACAAGGATGCCCATTCTCACCAATCCTATTTAACATAGTATTAGAAGTACTAGCCAGAGCAATCAGGTAAGTGAAAGAAATAAAGGGCATCCAGATTGGAAAGGATGAAGTCAAACTGTTCCTGTTTGCAGATGACATGATCTGATATATAGAAAAACCTAGACTCTACCAAAATACTCTTAGAGCTAATTAACAATTTCAGTAATGTTGCAGGATATAAAATCAACACCCCCAAATCAGTGGCATTTTTATACTCCAATAACTAGCAGAAAAGGAAATCAAGAAAGCAAGCTTGTTTACAATAGTTTCCAAAAAAAAAAAATACCTAGGAATCAATTTAACCAAGGAGGTGAAAGGTTGCTATAATGAGAACTAAAAAACTCTATTGAAAGAAGTGAAAAAGGACACAAAAGGGTGGGAAGACATACCATGCTCTTGGGTTGGATTAGTTAACATTGTGAAAATGCCCATTCTACCCAAAGCAATCTACAGATTCAATGCAATCCCCATCAAAATACCAATGACATTCTTCATGGAAATAGAAAAAGCAATTTGAATATTCATATGGAACAATGAAAGACCCTGAATAGCCAAAGTAATCTGAGCAAAAAAAAAAAAAAAAAAAAAAAGCTGGAGGCATAACACTACCTGACTTTAAATTATATTACAAAGGTATTCTAACCAAAACGGAATAGTACTGGCATGAAAACAGATACTCAGATCAATGCAACAGAATGGAAAACCCAGGGATCATTTATTCTTCTTTTAAAGCCCTCAGAAGCACGCTCATGACCATCATTTTTAATCCATTCACTAGGCATGGTCCCATAGTCTAATCACCTATTCAAGGCCCTACCTTTCAATTACCATAATAGGATTTCACACCCTCAACAGTTATAGTGGGGATTTAAACTTCAATGAGGTTGGGGGAGGGGGCATCCAATCTACAGCACCTGCTTTCCCTTGCTGGAGGTCATCTAGCTGTTGTATAGCAGAACTTGAACTAGGAAGCCCATACTTGACTCCTGAGCCCATGTCTTTAACCAATGTGCTGTACTCTTCACAGACATAGACAGATGATTGCAGTGCAGAATAATGAATGCAGTGATATGTCCATCAATTCAAAGCTCTTGATGTCCTTTTTATGAATTTAAAAGTATGCAGATGTGTGTAGCACTGATTGCTAGCAGAATCATAGAATATGGGACTAGAAGGGCCTGGAAAACTGTCAAATATTGTTCTAAGTGCTTTACATAAATTATTTCATTTAATCTTCAAAACAACCCTGCAAGTTTGGTACTTTTATTATTAACTTCTGCAGCCAAGGAAACTGAAGCTAACTAGAGGTTAAATAACTTATTTTCCTGAGGAAGCCTAAGTTAAACCCAGTCCTCTTCTTTTAAGCCCTATTAATTCTTCCTAGTTTTAATGTTTTTTCTCCAGCCCTTAAAAATAAGGACTTTCTTATTTGCCAGTAGCAATTTTCCTATAACAAACAATTTTTAGGCATGCCGTTATAATTCTTACTGCATAATAGTGTTTTAAGTTAGGTCTCAGTGGCTGGAAATCAATTCAGAGTCATCAAGAGGATTTTGTGCTACCTTTTGCTGTAGTAGAACTTACGTAAAATATCATGAATAAGTGAATTAGTCCATTTTGTTTTGCTATAATAGAGTACCTGAAACTGGGTAATTTATAAAGAAAAGAGAGTTATTTGCCTCATGATTCTGGGACAGCTGCATCTGGTGAAGGCCTCAGGCTGCTTCTACTCAAGGCAGAAAATGGCAGGACAGCCAGTGGGTGCAGGGAGGTCACGTGGCGAGAGGAAGCAAGAGAAAGAAGAGAGGTGCCAGGATTAAACAACCAGTCCTTATGGGAACTAATAGAGCCAAAATTCACTCACTACTCCCCCCCACTCAGGGAGGGGATTAATCTATTCATGAGGGATCCACCCTCTATGATTCAAATAGCTCCCAACACTGCCATATTGGGGATCAGATTTAGACATGAGCTTTGGGGGGGACAGCATACCCAAACTCTTATTGATAGGATTGCTATGTCAAAATTTACAGTGCATAGAGTTATATAGTTTAAATACATATAAATCAGTTCATTTGTAGATATTGAGTTGTAAAACAATGAGTATATAATATTTTACCAGGCACTTAGTTTGTTTTCCTGTTTTTAACCTCAAAATACCATTCATGCTTTTCTTTGACATGTTTCATATTCCTTCTCCCTACAAGTATCTTGTTTGCCTCGAGAGGACACTCTGGATTTTTGTGATATCCTGTTACCCTCTTTATTTAGTATTCTTATATTTGTATGTGTACAGAAAGGAGCAGCTGCTTTCTGAAGGCATTTTGGGTACTCATTATATTCCCACAGTGGTGACCTTATTTTGAAACATACTGCTACCCTGTGGATAAGGAGAAGAATACACTGCCTGGGGTTGTAGATTGCTCGGTCCATTGCTTAAAGGTATAGCAAGAATAATGAAAGAAGATTAAAATTAAACTGTTGGGAGTCCTGTACATCTGAGAAAAAAATATCAAATATTCGAAGCACTGTTGATGTGTACTACTTAATATTTAGTAAACTTTATCAAAAGCAAATTTTATCTCCTTTTTCTATCATCACTTAGTCTCTTTGGAGAGAAAAATATCTCAGAATTATCTCTGAAAAATTTGTAACTCAGACTTTGTTTTGTGTTAAATTCAAGTGGCTAGAGAGATTATATCAACCACCTCATGTATATTTCTGGTCTGCTTAGGGGAGGGTATTTGAATTTAATCCCCTGGAATTGAAGGACCCTCAGATGGCTACGATTTCCAGACAAGATGTATTTTATGTTGTGTTTACAATATTTGTTCTTTAAATTTAGACTATTTTCAAACATTTAACACTTTTTCCTATGAATATTAAATCAATTAGATTTCAACTCTTTTGATCTTCTGGAAATCCCAGCTACATTTTGTTTCCTTCAAACTCTCCAGATTCCTCATTTGGAGACCTGAATCACTGGTTTGTGAGACAGACCATTTGGGAAGTGCAAGTAGTTTGGAATGGTGAGACCGTAGGATGCCAATATGACAGAGGTGAAAGAAGATGGAGAGGTAGACAAGGGATAGATTTTGAAGTGCCATTGTAAGATCATACTGCGGGAATAACATGACAGATATGATGATCTGAGAGACATGATAAATGATAACAGCTTAAACTGAAGAAATGGTAGTGGGGAGTTAGCGGAGGGGATAAATTATAAATGCAGCTGAAATTACATTGGGAGCGTGTGTAGAATTTTAGAGGTGCAAATACTGAAGATGGAATGCTGGGAGGATATCAACATTAAGGACTGGGATGAGGATGATAAGAGTCTACAAAAGACTGAAAACAAATTGTATAGGAAGACCAGGAGAGAATAGTTTGACTAGAAGTCAAGGAAGAAGAGAATTTTAGGGGAGGAATGAATGGTCAGCAGTGTCAGTTGCTTCAGAAAGAACCAAAAAAGATAAATACCAAAAATTGTCCATTGAATTTGGAAATTATGAGGTTGTAGTGATCTTATGAGATACCTGTGGAGCAGTATGGGCAGAATTCATATTGCAGTGTATTGAGGAATGAGAAGTAAGAAGAAGAGAAGCAAAGTTCTCTTTTTAAAAGCTGGGTAGTTACATATTGTGGTACGTACATACTTTGGAATATCACTCAGCAATAAAATGTAAGGAAATTTTGATACACATAACAACTTGAATGAATTTCCAGGCAGTTATGCTGAGTAAAAAAAGCTAATCCCTAAAGGTTACATACTGTATAATTCTATTGATATGACATTCTTGAAATGATAAATTTATAGAAATGGAGGACAGAGAGTGGTTGCTAGAATTTAGGGAAGGGGAATGGGGTGGGAGAGAGGTGGGTGTAGTTATGAAAGAGTAACAAGAGGGATCCTTGTGGTGTTGGAACTATTCAGTATCTTTACTGTGATACATACATTAACCTACACAGGTGATAAAATTGTGTAGAAATTAATACACACACACACACAGATGATTACAAGTGAAACTGGGAAATCTGAGTAAATTTGGTGAATTGTATCAATATCAGTATCCTGGCTGTGCTATTATACTGTAGTTTTGTAAACCGTTACCATTGGGGGAAACTGAGCAAAGTGTACAAGGGGATCCTCTGTATTATTTCTTACAATTGCATGTGAATCAACAAAAATTTCAAAAAAGAAAAAATAAAGGTTAAATAGTGAAGAGGAGGGAAGAGGGGACAATAGCCAGAGAGATGCAAAGTTAAGGGAGGGACTTGATGATGGTTATATGCTGTGGAGGAGGCAGCAGTGGGGGAGGAGAGATTCAAGATGTCAAGGGAGAGAGAACTTACTACAAATCAGGAGGAAAAGTGTAAGGATGGATGGGAACATAAATGTGTGTATATACGTTAATGGAGAAAGCTGAGAGAGTTCCCTCTTGATAGTGTATGTGTTTGTGTGTGTGTGTATCTCTCTCTTTCTTTCTCTCAATTCATAAAAAACAACCCTAATGATTGCAAATTAATTTTTTTATCAATGGCTGTGACAGACTTTGGTATCTTGACTTTAAAAAGATCCCTTTAAAATAAGAATTAGCAACTCCTTATTCCAAATCAACATGGGTGATGTGATACCATTTATCCACAAGAGACAATAACAAATAAGATGTTTATTAGCTTATATTATTACCAACTTGCTATTTTTAATTGCATTTGAAGTCTAATATAACTCAAAATATTTTCAACAGGGTTAAAAAAAAATCTATCCAGATTCTTGTTCTCTCTATTCTCTTTGAGCTAGAATTTGAATCAGCACTACAATCCATGTTTTACTATTTGTAGCATATCTTGAAACTGAAAGTCTTAGGTGGTAATGCTTGCTTATTAGGCTTTGACAAAAGAAGTATGGCATAATTTACATTTATTTTGGGAAAGCATGAATGGTCACTTGGAAGTAAGAGCCTTTGAGCTGCTAAGGGGTTAGCTGCTCATGAGAGAGATAATTTTGACTGATAGCATGTATAGTTATCTACATACTTATATACAACTTGATCTTGTCTTTTCCTCCTCCAATATACAACATTTCAGCAAGGCAAAGAAGCTGGAATTATTTCTCCCCTCCTTTGTGCCTTTCAAGATACAACTTGTTCTTTTTGAAGACTTTCTCTCTTCAAAGTTTCCCATGATGTACTTTTAAAGTCTGATTTTATCTGTAAAAAATTGGAGTGTAAGAAGAAGTATACTGAAGAGAAGTATACCCTGCCTTTTCTGACAGCACTGGGCTTATTGTCATACCTCACAATAGCCTTATTGTCATACCTCACAATAGCCTTATCCCAGGTATTCCTGTTTTAGTTGCATTGATTTGGTTTATGTATTAAGCTTCTGTAACACTTATGTTCATTGTTTCATTACATGTTGGTGCTTCTCAGGTACAAGATATGGGCTAAGATATAATATAAGAGCAGAACCTGTGTTGTCTTTGTCTTTTATGTCTCCTGAGGGCCTAGCATGGTTCTTGACATACATTAGAGGTTCATAATAAATGTTTATTGTTCAAGGAATAATGACAGTTATGCCTTGGTTATATGGGATGGAGACTATGAGAAAGATATTATATATTCTATTTCTTGAGATAAAGTTTTCAGGAATTGAAATTATGAGGTTTAGATGGAGAAGGAAAGAGGAGAAATTGTTGGGAGGTGCCCAGCACCTTATCCTGCTATCCAATTGCAGAATCACTTTATTAAACCGGTGTTTGTTCATGCTCCTTTGGAAATGTATTAGCTAGAGGATGCAGAACGAATGTAACTGAGGAAAGCCTGTAACATGCCAAGAAATACCTAAGGAGAATTCTAACTTAATACAAATTATCTTGCCTTCATCCTCAGGAGGGCAATACATCTCAATTCAGATAACCCGAAATGGAAAAAGGGAGGGTTTTCAGCTTTATATCCTCAGTGGGGAGACAGGAAGAGAAAAATGTAAAATGGCATCTCATTTCATTCTTCTGGTGTCCTCAGCCAATCTGTAAGTAACAGCCATAGTAAGGGTGCACGAGGTGATGTTTATGGCTGCTAGTTGTGGACCTACATAATCACATGTCTGAATCAGCCCATTTGTTTGGAGAGTTTAAAGTGAGTCTAACCTCCAAACCATGCAGAGCATATTTCTGGAGAATATCTTTACCCCACGTGGGAACGTGTTTATAGATGACAGATTGGATGATCAAGACCATCCGTGGATTTATCTAAGAAAGCTGCATAAAGATGGGTAGAACAGGCTAAGCAATATCAGTGGACCCAACATTATGAATGTAAAATGTTCCGTTGGTATTAAAAGTTTCTTAATGAACTATTCTAGACTCTATATACAACTGAAATGAACATGTAGTATAACTATAAAGTGATATTTTATATCTGCCACCAATTAAAGTTACATGCCATAAAAATACTTGGCTCCCACAAAACAAACACACACATGGATTGAGTTTCACTTGGAATTTCCTCTGGCTGGCTGTTTGAGAGTTTGCCAAGTGCTTTGTAAAGTGCTGCATACAAAAAATTCAATAGACTTTGGTTTTTCTGATATTTACGTAGTGCTTATTGACTTAAATGAGAGTTTTATTTCCTTCTGAGGGCATAATTTGACTTTATGGCCCATTGTGGTGGTTATTATTTAACATAAAAAATAAAACTAATCCTTTGCTGTAAAGGATGATTCCTATAATACATATCTTTAATAACCCTATTTATTCAATGTGCATTTATTAAACAGTTGTGTTCCAGGCAATGAATAGGAAGATGAATAAAACTTGAGTGGTTCTGTCCTCAAGTAGTTTATGCCCCAACCTGGATCTCTCCAGGCTTGTTCATTTTCAGTAACTTTCTCTTCTCTGGTTTTCTGATGTCATGTATTTTAGCCACGTATTGAAAGACTGACCTGCATAAAAGTGCTTCAGCTTTTACTTAGATAATTTTCGTCATTTTTTGTAAAAATATTAATTTCTGTTTTTTATACAGTACGTATCACTGTTTTCAGAATCTACTAAGTCTGTGCTGCTTTGATTGGGTTTGTACAGTTACATACACAGCCTATAAGCTCCCAATTTATTGGTGAGGAAAGTAAATATTAAGTTGCAGACATAAAAAAAGCAAGCTACATAAATATAAGTATTTATACCGTGTGAGTAAATATGTAGATTCATAAATACTTATATACTTTTCTGTTCATTACAAATACAGGCATGCATATTACTGTACATGCTGTACAAGATGTACAGAATGCACAGCTGACTCCAGCCTGGATTTTGTACCTGTCCACTGGTATTACAAGTTAATGATAACTTTGTGAATATCAGTTACATCACCTACTCATCATTAGATGTGCAGTAGATATGTTTTATTCTTGAATTCTACTTGTTGACTTCCTTTCCCTTTAAATCATCAAGGCTGAATTTGGACAAGAGTTCAGATTTGTTTTCTTTGCTGAGTCTGGGAGAAGAGCTTTAGAAACTAGGCTCTTGGACTAGAATGGGCTGATGTACCTTTTAGTTTGAGTCCTCAGGTTCCAGACTGATTATCATCTAAAATGCTTATTATCACTAGCTTTACCTAGGGATTAGTTGGTATGTTAACTTGTTATAACACTTATCTTACAGAAACAGTACTTTCTTTTGCTTTTGTTGGATGAACTTTATGCCATATATATATAAGCAATAGAATAAAATGACTGCTGTGTTATGAATAATAACCAGAAGGTTCCTGAGAAGAGTTATGATTTTATTTCCTTAAGCCTTACCTAAACATCAGTATGCTTGCCTCCAGTTCTAGTTTTACCCCTCAGACATATATAAAATGTATGTGGTAAAGATAAGATTTTAAAAAACATCTTTGTATAAATCAACATATGTTAGTATTATTAGAACATAGAATACTAGAGTTGGAAAGAAGCTTACAAATTATCTAGTCTATGCCTCTCATTTTGTAAATAAAGTCTACAAAAATTGAATCATCTAGGAATCATAGCAAAGTTTAGCGGCCAACAGGAGTAGTCTTCTGATTCTTAATCTATTTTTTCTTCTTCTCTCAAGAATGACTATGCTAGCACAATTGTTCTCAGTATACAACAGTACTTCAAAAAGTTCATGGAAGAAATAGAAATAAAAGATAATACGAATCCTTCCATGAACTTTTTCAAGTACCCTCATATGCATTATGAGGTATATGCACATGGTTGCTAGATCATTACGTATACATATATATATATACACACTTGCTCAAGTCATGTTTGCAGTGTACCAGGGCAAGAATCAGCTATTTTTTTCTTTCTAAATTACTCAGTTTCCAAATTGCTGTCTTTGTCTAGCAAAGCTTTCTCATACAAAAAAATCATTTGACATATTTATTTGTTTATTTGCTATCATTATAGAAATAATTCAGACAAGAAATCATGAATTCTAAATCTATGAATGCTGAAGCTAGTGGATGAAAGTTTGAGGAAGAAAAGGATATTTTACATCATCTCAAAATATCTCTCCATAAGATACTTACTATCTATAAAGTGAAAAACAGTAATGTAACAGTGGAGAAATGTGGCAGATACCACCTTAAATAGATGTTGAAAATTAACATCATCAGTGATGGAACCAGTTGGCATCATGTGCCTCCTGATACAGTGCACTGAGCCATAATAATAGGATGAGTTTTGTGAAAAATATTTTTTGCCTTTGTATTTTTGGAATTCCTTAGAATAGAAAATTCAGACTATATCTTTTATGTCTGAGTCTACAAATAAATTTACAGTGTTAATAGATCACTTTCAATGTGACCACTTCTTTTCTTTTGTTTTTTTTTTTTCCTCCGAGATTTTCTTATATGGAAAGTCTTGATAATTTTGGTTTCATTAATGTAACTAAAAACACAAGAAATATGTCTTTATTGAAACTCCAGCAAATAACTATTTAGCATTATTAAAATACAAATGAAAATATTTATAGAAACCTGAGGTCTCATTTTCTTCAGAACATGTAAACTTCAATGACAATGCTGTTTCCTCATTATATCCTAAAGAAGAAACTAATGCCTGACTAGCAAGTTAGTTCAGTTAAAATATATTGTTATTACATGTTGGAACTTTTATGGGTGTTATTTTGTTCTCTGGCTATGCATGTGACGTTGGCAAATTGGTTTGCAAGTTTATGAGTTTGGTTACGTGTGTGTCTAAGTAAGAGTATGAAAGGATTTTGAAAGGAATTATAAATTGCTTTCCTTTGAAACATTGTTACCTTCAACTTAAAAAATATTTACTGTTAGAAAATTATTTTAGTTGTATCTAAAAACATAAGCTGTTTATGGACATCACTGTGATTTGAAAATAAGTCAAGCATTAGCTTCTTCAGGATATGTTGAGCAGCATTGCATTAATTGAAATGTGCAATATCATAATTTAAATGTACCAGGGAAATATCACTGTTTCAAGATGGTATGACATAGCGTTGGTGACTGGGGCCTCTAAGTGATTTTTATGGTTCAAAAGAGTTTTGAAATTTTTTTTTCTTAGCTGTTGGCACACTTATCTATTTGTGTAATATTACTTATTCCTGACATGGACAGATCACTTATAATACTGAACTAGTATTGCTGTCTTTTAATTCACTCTATAGATCAGCTTCCTTCTGTAAGGCTAATTAGAATCAGTTGTCTTGTAGGATTTGGTGATGTGTATAATTCTTTTTATAGCAATTTCAACTGACTAGCCAATTATTTTGCTTAATATCTGAAAAAGCTATTAAGATTTTAAGATTGTATTCATAAAATATGCAACATACCATATAAAACATTTTCGCATTACATTGGAGATGTCACCCTAAATTTTCAAATGCTAGTCATCATTTTTAACCTATTATCATTCATTTTCAACCTATTGTTCATTTTTTAACATTACATATGAATTTATTATTATAAATAAAGTTCAAAATTAATAGATTTTAAAAATTGCAGTATTGGGTTTTAGTTATTTTGAAGACTGAGTGTTGCATTAAAGTGTAATTTGATCTGAAATAACAGAATATTGCTACGAATATTAAATTAGAAAGTAAACTGGAAATGCTTTCCTCTCTGGCTGTTGTTCTCTCACTTCTCCCTTTCACTACTGATTTTTTTTTTTCAAAGACCAGTATCTTTTCCTGGCTCCACATTCTCCCATTTCATTTCTTAGTTATTACAGACTGGCTTCTGCCCACACTACCTCATTCCTGATATCTCAACAAGATCTCTATAGCCTCCTAATTTTCACATTCAGTGAGTAATTTCTAATACTTCTCTTTCTTAGTCTTTCTGAAGCAAATGATACTACAGATCGAGCGTCCCTAATCTGAAAATCCGAAACCCAAAATGCTTCAAAATACAAAACTTTAAAACTTTCTGAGCACCAACATGACACCACAAGTGGAAAATTTCATACCTGACCTCATGTGATGGGTTGTAGTCAAAATGCAGGCACACAGCACTGTTTGTTCAGCCTGCCAGTGTTTGTTGTTGCCGTTGTTTAACAGCAGATACAGGCATTCTGGTGATGCTACTGTGCTGCTTAGGTACCCTGACTACATTATTTTTTTTCACTGTATTAATGATATGCCATATGTTTTACTGTTAAGTATTTAATGTGAGAATAAGTATAAGAAAATGATTGCTTATTAGTAGCATTCAGAATCAGGAATGATGGTGATGCCAAACAACCACAGGTTGTCCGTATGAGTGACTGAAATAGTGACACCTTTGTTTTCTGTACTTTGTGTACTTTGTTCAAAGTGCACAAAATTTGTTTCATGAATGAAATTATTAAAAATATTGTATAAAATTACCTTCAGCTAGGTATATAAGGTATATACGAAATATAAATAAATTCTATGTTTAAAATTGGGTCCCATCCCCAAGATATCTCATTATATATGCAAATATTCAAAAATCCAGAAAAAATTCAAAATCCAAAACATTTCTGGTCCCAAGCATTTCTAGTAAGGGATATTCAGCCTGTACTGACTGTTGATTCATTTCTCTTCTGTAGTTCTGTATACTTCTGGTCAGAAAGTTCCCTCCCGATCCTCTCATACTGTTTCTTCTCAGCCTTACCATATTGTCTTCCTCTCAGGATTAATGAAAAATATAAGACTTCATAGCTTGATCGATATTCTACCTATATTAGATACAACTAGTGAGAAGTCATATATATAAAGGAGTTTATGTTGTCTTTCTAAAAAATTAATTTAATTTAATATCTTGGGTTAGGAATTAATTTTTCTCTGTAGGCCTATTTTTTACTTTTAATTTGACATGAATTTGCATTTGCTTTTCCTTCAAGTGGTTTCAACTAAGGATGCATAGAATACCTGAATTAAAATAACTAAATAATAAAAGAAATAACTAAAATAATTAAATAAATAACTAAATAATTAAAGAAATTTATGTTGGGTCTTTAAGTAAAATTTAATATATTCCTAAAGAGGGATCTGTCATCTCATCTAATTTTTAGGGATGATTAAACTTTTTAATTTTATAACTTTATAATATCTGTTTCTCTCAGCATAGAGCAGTTTATTTATAATATCGTTAATCACTTTTCAGTATGAAAATGCATCTTTTTTGATATTTTGAAAATGCAACTTAAAGCTTTGTTTTAAGCTTTAAAATGCTTTTTTGAAATTTTCTTAAAGTGTAGAACTTTGAAGTAGCTGAGAACAGTTACTTTTACTTCTCAATGGGTCTCTACAAATGGGCCTCTTTTCTTGGCCAGGAAACTCGTATTTACCTGTATTTTAAAGATTAATATCGGTACATGCTTTATAAATAGGCATTCTAAGATCAGCTAGTGGACTTGTTCAAAACAAAAATAAGGAGAGTGAGCTAAATAAATCAGATGACTGGAGCTGGGAAGGGATAGTGGTGAGCCTATTTGTAAACTTTGGGTTTCTGAGTCTTAATTTTAAGCTTTCTTTTTTAAAGGCCAGTGTTTGTAGAGCTTATCCTGTCAGCGATATCCTGTGTCAATTGTCAGGTCATGTTTAGCATGTGGAGATGTATTAATCTGCCATAGCTAGCACTGTAAGAGTCTGGGATAAATAGTGGGCTCAAGCAGATGAAGAGGGATTAACTGTGTGGATTGAGCAAACTCTTCAATCACTGAACCAGTGATTTTACAAAGGATTAGCTGTTGTTGCTTTTACAAATATTGATTACTGATTGCTACTCAGAATGGAGATGACATAATTTGTGTAGTTGCTGTGTGAAGTGAACATCATTCATATTAATAGCATTTGTCATAGCCATTATAGAAAACGACAGATTTATTATAGCAACAGTTGCTAGAACTATTATGGTTAAGGTTGTGTCAGCATACTATTAAAACTTCAGAATTTTAGAAGTATAATCATAAATTCATTTCCCAGGTGGAATTTGCAATACCAGGTATAGCCTGGTACAATTATTTTTATGCATATTTTTATATCAGTTTGAATGCATTTAAGTTTAAATCTATTTTAAAAAGTACATTATTGTATTATTTTTGTAATACAGTCATCCCTCGGTGTTGGTGGGGGATTGGTTCCAGGACCTCCTGAGGATACCAAAATCCATGGATGTTCAAGTCCCTGACATAAAATGGTGTAGTATTTTCATATAATTTATGCACTTTTTGTATACTTTAAATCATCTCTAGATTACTTATACTACCTAGTACAATATAAATGTTATGTAAATAGTTGTTATGCTGTATTATTTAGGAAATAATGACAAGAAAAAGTCTGTACATGTTCAGTACAGACAGAATTTTTTTTCTGAATATTTTTGATTGGTAGTTGGTTGAGTTCATGGATGACATACCATGGATATGAGAGCTGACTGTATTAACAAATTTAGATTTATTTTATTTTGAAAAAATTTTTAAATCTGTCATAAATGCTAGTTTTCTAAACAAGAACATATCTAGTATATGTGGACTTCCAAAAATCTATTAGTATTTTTCCCAGATCAGGGTTTGTCTTGAAGACTTTGGCTGTTTCTTTAAGCAGGAGGCGATTTTTAGAAAATGTAGAAATATGTAGATAAATAAAAATTAATGGCTATTTTGTTTCATTTAAGTGACTTTTTTTTTTTTTTTTTTTTCTGGTGGCTGGCCAGTAAGGGGATCTGAACCCTTGACCTTGGCTTTACCAGCAACACGCTCTAACCAACTGAGATTACCGGCCAGCCCTTAAGTGACTTTTTTGCAACACTAAAAAATAAGCAATAAGAATTAGAATTATATATATTACAGAAAATATATTTCTTTAATCTTTTTAAGAAATCTATTTTCTTGCAAGTGTTTTCATTATGTCACAACAGGAAGACTTTTCAGAGAGTTGAGTTGTATCTTTTTAAAATTTTTATTTATTTATTTTTATTGTAACATAGTTGATCGTACATGTCTGTGGGGTACAGAGTTGAATATTAATACTTTGTGATGCTCAAATCAGCGTAATTAGTATATTCAACACTATACAATGTAATTGTTTTTCTTGTCCCTTTACCAATTCCTCTCTTACTCTCCCTCCCCTTCCCCCTTTCCCACCTCTGGTAATCTCAGTTCTGTACTCTCTTTTTCAAAGTTCAACATATTATAGTGATTGTTCCTTCCTTCCTTCCTTCCTTCCTTCCTTCTTTCCTCCCTCCCTCCCTCCCTCCTTCCCTCCTTCCCTCCCTCCCTCCCTCCTCCTTCCTTCCTTCCATCCTTCCTTCCTTTTCTTTATTTCTTAGCTCCCACTTATGAGTGAGGACTTGTGATATTTCTCTTTCTGTGCCTAGTTTATTTCATTTAACATGACTTTCTCTAAGTTCATCCATGTTGCTGCTAATGGCAGTATTTCATTCTTTTTTATGGCAGAGTAGTTTTCCATAGTATATTCCAGAGTAGTATTCCATATATACCACATTTCCCTTATCCAGTCGTCTGACGATGACATTTAGGTTGATTCCAACTGTTGGGTATTGTAAACAGAGCTGCGATAAACATGAGGATTCAGGTTTCCCTTCCACATGATGATTTCCATTCCTTTGGGTATGCACCCAGCAGTGGGATTGCTGGATCGTATGGCAGTTCTATCAGTAGTTGTTTGAGGAACCTCCATATCATTTTCCATAATGGCTGCACTAATTTACAGTCCCACCAACAGTGTAGGAGGGTTCCCCTTTCTTTACATCCTTGCCAACATTTGTTATTCTCTGTCTTTGATAGTAGCCAGATTAACTGGGGTGAGATGATATCTCAGCGTAGTTTTGATTTGCATTTCTCTGATGCTTAGTAATGTTGAGCATTTTTTCACATGTCTTTTGGCCATTTGTATATCTTCCTTTGAGAAATGCCTACTCAGCTCCTTTGCCCATTTTTTAATAAGGTTATTATTTTTTTTTTACTGTTGAGTTGTTTGAGTTCCTTGAATATTCTGGATATTTGTCCTTTGTCAGATGCATAGTTCGCAAATATTTTCTCCCACTGTAGGTTGTCTTTTTGCTCTGTTAATTGTTTCTTTTGCTGTGCAGAAGCTTTTTAGTTTGGTATAATCCCATTTGTTTATTTTTCTTTTTATTGCCTATGCTTTGGGAGTCATAAAGTCTTTACCCAGTCCTACTTCCTGAAGTATAAGACCTATAGTTTCAGGTCTTATATTGAAGTCTCAATCCATTTGGAGTTCATTTTGGTATATGGTGAGAGATATGGGTCTAGTTTCGTTCTTCTACATATGGATGTCCAGTTTTCCCAGCACTATTTATTGGAGAGGGAGTCTTTTCCCCAATGTATGTTCTTGGTGCCTTTGTTGAAGATCAGTTGACTGTAAGTTTGTGGGCTGATTTCTGGGTTCTCTATTCTGCTTCATTGGTCTGCATATCTGTTTTTATGCCAGCATCATGCTGTTTTTGTTACTATAGCTTCGTAGTATAATTTGAAGTCAGGTAAGTGTTATGCCTCTGGCTTTATTTATTTATTTATTTATTGCTCAGGATTGCTTTAGCTCTTTGGGGTCTTTGGTTGTTCCATATGAATGTTAGGATTGTTTTTTTCTATTTCTGTGAATAATGTCATTGGTATTTTGATGGTGATTGCATTGATCTTTAGATTGCTTTGGATAGTATGGACATTTTTATAATTTTTTTTAATTTAAATTTTCTATCAAAATGATTATATACGTTTGTGTTATACAGTTGTATTTCAGTACATGTATACAATGTGTAGTGATCAAATCAGGGTAGTTAACAAATTCATCACTGTAAAAATTTATCATTTCTTTGTGATGAGAATATTTAAAGCTCCTCTTTTCTAGCCATTTTATAACATGCAGTAAATTGTTGTTTATTATGGATACCCAGCTTGACTGCACACCTATAGAACTACTAAATCACTAAATTTGTCTTTGTAAACTTTGTAAAACAAGTCTCTTGGGGCTATCTTAAGATGTGAAACCCAAAACAAAATAATCAACCATATCTATTTGTGCCTCAAAACTTCTACCTAAGCTGCTTCTTTTTTTTTTTTTAATGTCAAGTGATAAGGAACAAATTTAACACAAAGATTAACATCCTTAATGAGAAAAGAACTCTTAAAAATGAATTAGGAAAATCTAAGCAGAAACTTGGTGAAGGACGTGAGCAGATAAGTTACACACCCCATAGAAACACTCGTGTCTAATAGGTATACTCTAAGATGTTGTTGCAGGGGAGGAGGGGGGGAAGGGGGATGGGGCTAAGGCCCTCAGCCCCTCATCTCAGGGCCCTGGGGTCTTTTGCTATGGGGACTTTTGGTTCTGACCTTGTGGTTGTCATGGTTGTGGACAGTAGTGGGCAGGGCTGAGGCCTGCAGTCCTGCCTTCTTCTTTGGACCCTGGGGGTGAATGATGCCAACTCCTCAGTGGTCGCTGGGCCTGCATGCACAGACAGTGGTGGGCAGGGCTGAGGCCCGCAGCTCCTGCCATTGTCTCAGGACCCCGGCGACAAATGACTCATTTTCACAGTGTTAATTCTTCCAATCTAAGAGCATAGAATGTCTTTCCATCTTTTTGTGTCCTCTGTAATTTCTTTCAACAGTGATTTGTAGTCCTCGTTGTAGAGATCTTTCACCTCCTTGGTTAAATTGACTCCTAGGTATTTTATTTTTTTGGTGACTATTGTAAATGGGCTAGCTTTCTTGATTTCCTTTTCTGCTAGTTTGTTGTTGGAGTATAAAAAGGCTACTGATTTTTGCATTTTGATTTTGTATCCTGCAACTTTACTAATATCGTTTATCAACTCAAATAGTTTCTTTGTAAAGTCTTTAGCCTTTTCTTTATATAGGATCATGTCATGTACAAACAGGGACAGTTTGACTTTGTCTTTTCCAACCTGGATGCCCTTTATTTCTTTCTCTTGCCCGATTGCTCTGGCTGGTACTTCCAATACTATGTTAGAAAAAGGAGTGGTGAGAGTGGACACATCCTTGTCTTGTTCCTGTTCTTAAGGGAAAAGCTGAATGCTTTGATATTGGCAGTGGGTTTGTCATGTATGGGTTTTATTGTGTTGAGATACTTTCCTTCTATGCCTAATTTGCTGAGAGTCTTTACCATGACAGGATGTTCATTTTTGTCACATGCTTTTTATGCATCTGTGGAGATACTCATATGGTTTTTGTCCTTGATTTTGTCAATGTGGTATATCATATTCATTGACTTGCGTATGTAAATCATCCTTACTTCCCTGGGATGAATCCCACTTGATCATAGTATATAACTTTTTTTGATGTGTTGCTGCATGGTATTCGCTAATATTTTATTGAGGATTTTTACATCTATGTTCCTCAAAGATATTGGCCTATAGTTTCCTTTTTTGTTGTATCTTTGCCTGATTTTGGTGTCAGGGTGATGCTGTCCTCATAGAATGAATTTAGGAGAATGGCCTCTGTTTCAATTTTTTGGAATAGTTTGAAGAGAATTGGTATTAATTCCTCTTTAAAGGTTTGGTAGAATTCAGCAGTAAAGCCTTCCAGTCCTGGGCTTTTCTTTGTTGGGAGACTGCTAATTACTGCTTAAGTCCTATTGCTTGTTATTGGTCTGTTCAGGTTTTGTGTTTCTTCTTGGTTCAGTCTTGGTAGTTTGTATATGTCCAGAAATTTATCTGTTTCTTCTAGGTTTTCAAATTTGTTGGTGTATAGTTGTTTATAATAGTCTCTAATAATTCTTTGGATTTCTGTGGTATTGGTTGTAATGTCTCCTTTTTCAGTTCTAATTTTTGTTATTTGCGTCTTCTCTCTTCCTTTTCTAGTGGCCTAGCTAATGTTTTGTCTATTTTGTTTATTGTCCCAAAAAGCAAACTTTTTGTTTCATTGATCTTTTGTATCATTTTTGGGGGGTTTCTATTTCATTTAGTTCTACTCTGATCTTAATTATTTTTTTCTATTTACTAATTTGGGGATTGTATTGTTCTTGTTTTTCTAGTCCTTTGAGGTGTAGTGTTAGGTTGTTTATTTGGAATCTTTCTTTTTTTCATTTAAATGTTTATTGCAATACACTCACCTCTTACTACTGCTTTTGCAGCATCCCACAGATATTGGTATGACATGTCTTTATTTTCATTAGTTTTGAGAAATTTTTTGATTTCCTGTTTAATTTCCTCTTGAACCCATATGTCATTCAGGAGTACGTTGTTTAATTTGCATGTGTTCCTATAGTTTCCAGAGTTTCACTTTTTATTTATTCCTAGTTTTAATCTGTTGTAGTCTGAGAAGATATTTCAAATGATTTCATTTTTCTGAATTTATTGAGGCTTGATTTTTGGCCCAACATGTAGTCCATCCTGCAGAATGTTTATGTGCAGATGAGAAGAATGTACTCTCTTGAGTACTCTGCTGTTAGTCTGTTGGGGACTCTCTTATAGATGACTTGACACTTTTCTCTTGCTGTTTGGGGGATTCTCTCTTTGTGTTTGAGTTTTGCCAGTTTGACCATAATGTGCCTTGGAGAGGACCTTTTTGGATTGAATCTGTTTGGGGATCTTTGAGCCTCTGGAATCTGAACGTTTGTGTCTCTCCCTATACTTGGCAAGTTTTCTGCTATTATTTCATTGACTGTGTTCTCAATACCTTTTCCTTTCTATTCTCCTTCAGGAATACCCATGATTTGCATATTTGTGTGTGTAAGGTTGTCTGTTAGCTCTCTTAGATTTTCTTCATTTTTTTAAATTCCTTTTTCTTCTTTTGCCCACCTGAGTTATTTCAAAGAGATCATTTTCAAGATCAGAAATTATTTCTTCTGCTTGCTCTAGCATGCTGCTTAAGCTCTCAGTTGTGTTTTTTATTTCATTGAATGAATCCTTCAGTTCTATGAGTTCTGCTACATTCTTTTTAGAAATATTAATCTTTGTAAATTTCCTCCTTCATATCCTCAATAATTTTGCTCAGTTTATAGTGTCAGCTAATTGTGTCTTTTATTTCAGTGAGTTTCCTTGAGATTTTTATTTGGAATTCCTTTTCATTTATTTCAAGGGTTTCCTGCTGTATTTGGTCGGGTATTTGAAACTTATGTATTCCTTTGGTAAACTCTTATTTTCTTTTTCTTTTTCTTTCATATTTCTAGTAATTCTATGTTGGTGTCTGGTCATCTCATACAGCAGTTGCTTCTTCTATTTCTTTCTTTCCCTGGACTCCCCTGTTGACCCTCCTGTGTCAATGTAGTTGAGTGGTCAGTAGTCTGCCAGCACAACAGCAGTGGCTACTGTGGTACTGCCTTGCACAGCCTACTGTGGTAGCAGGCCACCCTTGTAGCAGTGGTGGTTATGGAGATGGCTTTGGCAGGCTGCCCATATGGGTAGTCTCCAGTGGTGGCAGACTGCTCGCACAATGATGGTGGCTACCTGTTGGGTGCTAGTGGTGGCAACAACTGTAGCAGTGGTGGTTGCAGCTGCCGCCCACTTGGCTGCAGTGTCTACAGGAGCAGCCCACAGAGCTACAGTGTCTGCAGCAGCAGGTGGGTTACTTCTCATTGGCAGCAGTGGTGTTGGTGGCTACAACTGTCTCCCTGGCATCTGTGGTGCTGTTGGTGGCAGCAGGGTTACCTTGTGGGGGTGGCAGCAGGGCTGATGGCTGCAGCTGTCTCCCTCACATCTGCAGTGTCCACAGCAACAGCAAGGTTAGCTCATGGGGGCAGCAGTGGCACCAGCTGCTGCAAGTGCCTCCCCTTCATCTGTGTTGTCCACAATGGCAGTAGAATTACCTCGTGGGAGTGGCAGTGGTGCCTGTGGCTGCCACTGCCTCCCTTATGTCTACAGTGTCCGCAGCAGCAATGGGGTTACCTGATGGGGGCAGCAGAAGCAGTGGTGGCTGCAGCTACCTCTCTTGCCTCTGTGGTGTCCTTGGTGACAGTGGGGTTATGTTGTGGTAATGGCAAGCAGCACCAGCCACTGCAACTGCCTACCTGGCATCTGTGGTGTCCTTGGCTGTGTCCTTGGTGGCAGTGCGGTTACCTCATGGCAGTGGCAGTGGCTGTGGTAGCTGCAGCCGTCTGCCTTGCATCTGCAGTGTCTTTGGTGGCAGTCGGGTCAACTTGTGGCAGTGGCAATGATGATGGTGGTTGCAGCCACCTACCTCACATCTGAGGAGTCCATGACAGCAGTGATGGGCCACCCATAGGACTGCTGCTCTGCAGGGAGCTGTTCTGCAGTGGACAATGGTTCTGGGACCAGATAGTGGCTCTGGCAACTGCAGTGGCAGTGAGCCCATCTCGATCTTCTTCTTGAGCTGTATCTTGAAGGGTGAGCTGGAAGCTTTCTAGGCAATGATAGTGGTGAGGGGTGGGTTAGTGGAGAAAGGCAAGGAAGTGGCACATTCCAAGCTGAGTGAAGACTTGTGTGGATACGTGAAACTTAGCCCATTTGAAGAATAACCAGGTATGTGGACATTATCAAAGTAGTGCCACCATGGGAGTGAGGGAGATTGTTTTCAAGTTGTATTATTGTACTATAAAACTGCACTTGTATTGATTAAATTAAATCTTCTAGGTTAGTGGGTGAAATTTTTCTGACCACAATTTTAATAATAATAAATTAATTTAATTTAAATTACTTCAAAGCCTGTTCTTTTTTCTTTTTTCATCTTAAAAATTGTACTATGTAAAATTTTAAATATAATAAATGCTTGTAACAAAGGAAAAGTTGTCTCCCCTCTTCCCCCCCACCCCAGGAAAACCACTCCCTAGAAGTAAGAACTGCTAACAGTTCTGTGTGTGTTCTTCCAGACTTTTCTCTGGGTTGTATGAATATATGTGTTAGAAAAAATATGCAATCAGATTTTTTAAACTAAAAAATGGTATATCACTATATATATTATTCTACTACTTGTGCTTTTCACCCAAGTATCATGGACGTCTTTCTACGTTAGTACATATTTTTCCACGTTAATGCACATAGATCTGTAGCATTATTTAAAATTTTATTTATAAGGTCCCTCTTGCTGGGTATTTTCCATTTTTCTGTGGTCACAAATAGTGTTTTAGTGAATATTCTGGCACATACACCATTATGTAGCTGTACTTTAATTTCTAGGATAGATTCTTAGTGTGTTGTCACATTCTCATCCACAAAGCTGTGTAAAATTACTTACACTGCTCAAAACAATGCATTTGAATTTCATCTCTTCCCACTCTCCCTATTTTTTGATGCTACTAATCTTTTTAGTTTTTACCAGTCTCATAAATTAAAAAGTAGCATCCCATTTTAGTTTGTTTTCCTTAGTTTTTAGTGAGGTTTCTTTATTCATTTATTCGTTCATTCAGCAAAATTTAACGAGCACTTACTGTGTCTGTGGTGCTAATCTAGGCAGTGGGGGATATGACCGTGAACAATATAGTTGTGGTCTTTGAAGTCATGGAACTTACATTCTAATGAAGGTGGGGAGAGCTGAGGGAAAGTAAACAGATCAGTTAACAATCATCTTTTCTCATGTTTATTGGCCTTTGAACTTATTCTGTGAATTGCTTAGTTCATGTTCTTTACATGTTTTCCTGTTGAACTGTTAATCTTTTTCGTACTGATTTGAACGAGTTCATTATCAGTTTCAACATCCATGCAAATATTTTCTCCCATAAACACCCCTTGAAAAAGTCATCATTTGACAAATTAATGATTGTACCAGTTCCTATCCATGTATGGCATTGTAATATCATACCTGATTTCTTTGGTTGGTAAGAGGTAATTGGACCAAGTATTAAATTTCTATAATTCAGCATCCTTTGAGGAATTTATAAGAGTTATTTCCTTTCTGTAATTTGATGTATTTTCATATTTTTAAAAATACATTAGAACTATAAGACTGGCATGAGACTTAAGGCTATCTAGATGAAGGGGACTTAATGGAATTAATTATGTACTTTTTATTTTTCAGTGAGAATATGCATTATGGTCTATTCAGATGTGATTTAAATACAGCTGAATTCACAGATAAAACACATGATAGAATACCTTATCATAAGATCTTACCATATCTGGGTGGATTTGGAATAACTTGTGTTATATCATTTATTCATATGGAATTTAAGTGGAATGTATATTCTTTGGATTTTAAGTCTTTTCCATGTTTTTAAGAAATAACTGTGTATTTTAAATATTCATGAGCAAACTATAGATTCAGAGTTCAGGCCATTTTACTGTCTTAACCTCTGAGGTAACTGCCAGTGCCTGACCATACAAACGAGAGACCCCACTGAAATGCATTTGGTGTGATGCTCAAATGTAGCTGAAGAGCACTATTTGTTTACATGAAGTTGCATAAATTGTTGAATGTTGCTAGCAAACATTTTATTCCATTTAATATTCCATGAACTTCTTTTTCAAAGTTATAATTTTGACATTTATAATTTGAATCAAAAAGTTAAACTTTAGTGGTGAAATTGTTCTGATAATGACAACTGTTAATTGAGAGAAAAGGAGATTGTGGGCGATTGGGTCAACTCTGTGAACCCTGGGGTGAGATTGTTCACACGGTAAACACATTACTGGATTACCTTCTGATGTTTCGCTCACAGGAAATATCAGTTTCTATATTTGGCAGTTGGTTTTTTACATCATGGATCTTAGCTTTGAAAAATGAACTAAAATCACATGGCTAAACATGGGCACTTTTTAAAACTATGTTCTGTCCCAATTTTCTTTTTCCTTTTTATCATGTTTCTTATTTTATGGTGGTGGTTGTGAAGTTTGAAACTGAATTGGAGTGCTATTAGTTGTGAAATGAGATATTAAGGTGGGAAAGAGTTATAAAGATAATCCCTTTTTTCTTCAGCTTTGACAGCATTCTTCTCCTTTCTCATCACTTTCTTGAATTTCTTCATCAATGGGGAACAGCACCTAGTCATGAGCTTCTCAGTGGCAGGGGTTGTAACTGCATCTCTAGCCCCATCACAGTGCTTGGCACAAACTGGGTGCTCAGTAAATGATGAATGAATAGATGTATGCAACTGGTTGCTTAATACTGTAAGTTATTTATTATGACAGTACCTCTCTCTTAATACTGCTATGAAACATGTATTAAGGGTTTATAAAATTATTCTAATGACCCAAAAGTTAGGTAGTTAAATAAAAATCATCATCCACATGATCATTTATATGTCTGGTGTATCCCTTCTGTTATCAGAGTTGTGCTGATTACAGAACTGTATTTTATCTGCTTATTGATTTAAAAAAAATTTTTTTTATTGAACATGATCTTAGAGCATATTTTATAAATTCTATAAATAAGCATTAAGTGAGTTCTTAAAATATGCCATTCTGAGCAATATAAGTAGTTTACTGTACTTTAAAATTGTAGTGCTACATTTTTTTTTTTTTTTTTTTTTTTTAATTTTTTTTTTTTTTTTTTAATTTTTTTTTTTAATTTTATTTTGTCGATATACATTGTAGCTGATTAATGCTCCCCATCACCAAAACCTCCCTCCCTTCTCCCTCCCCCCCTCCCCCCCAACAATGTCCTTTCTGTTTGCTTGTTGTATCAACTTCAAGTAATTGTGGTTGTTATATCTTCTTCCCTCCCCCCCCCGATTTGTGTGTGTGTGTGTGTATGAGTGTGTGTGAATTTATATATTAATGTTTAGCTCCCTCCAATAAGTGAGAACATGTGGTATTTCTCTTTCTGTGCCTGACTTGTTTCACTTAATATAATTCTCTCAAGGTCCATCCATGTTGTTGCAAATGGCAGTATTTCATTCGTTTTTATAGCTGAGTAGTATTCCATTGTGTAGATGTACCACATTTTCCGTATCCACTCATCTGATGATGGGCATTTGGGCTGGTTCCAACTCTTGGCTATTGTAAAGAGTGCTGCGATGAACATTGGGGAACAGGTATACCTTCGACTTGATGATTTCCATTCCTCTGGGTATATTCCCAACAGTGGGATGGCTGGGTCGTATGGTAGATCTATTTGCAATTGTTTAAGGAACCTCCATACCATTTTCCATAGAGGCTGCACCATTTTGCAGTCCCACCAACAATGTATGAGAGTTCCTTTTTCTCCGCAGCCTCGCCAGCATTTATCGTTCATAGTCTTTTGGATTTTAGCCATCCTAACTGGGGTTAGATGGTATCTCAATGTGGTTTTGATTTGCATTTCCCGGATGCTGAGTGATGTTGAGCATTTTTTCATATGTCTGTTGGCCATTTGGATATCTTCCTTAGAGAAATGCCTACTTAGCTCTTTTGCCCATTTTTTAATTGGGTTGCTTGTTTTCTTCTTGTAAAGTTGTTTGAGTTCCTTATATATTCTGGATATTAATCCTTTGTCAGATGTATATTTTGCAAATATTTTCTCCCACTCTGTTGGTTGTCTTTTAACTCTTTTAATTGTTTCTTTTGCTGTGCAGAAGCTTTTTAGTTTGATATAATCCCATTTGTTTATTTTTCCTTTGGTTGCCCGTGCTTTTGGGGTCGTATTCATGAAGTCTGTGCCCAGTCCTATTTCCTGAAGTGTTTCCCCTATGTTTTCTTTAAGAAGTTTTATTGTCTCAGGGTGTATATTTAAATCCTTAATCCATTTTGAGTTGATTTTAGTATACGGTGAGAGGTATGGATCTAGTTTCATTCTCCTGCATATCGATATCCAGTTATCCCAACACCACTTGCTGAAGAGGCAGTCCCTTCCCCAGTGAATAGGCTTGGTGCCTTTGTCAAAGATCAGATGGCAGTAAGTGTGTGGGTTGATTTCTGGATTCTCTATTCTATTCCATTGGTCAGTGTGTCTGTTTTTATGCCAGTACCATACTGTTTTGGTTATTATAGCTTTGTAGTATAGCTTAAAGTCAGGTAGTGTTATGCCTCCAGCTTTATTTTTTTTGCTGAGCATTGCTTTGGCTATTCGTGGTCTTTTATTGTTCCATATAAATGTCTGAATAGTTTTTTCCATTTCTGAGAAAAATGTCTTTGGAATTTTGATGGGGATTGCATTGAATTTGTATATCACTTTGGGTAGTATGGACATTTTCACTATGTTGATTCTTCCAATCCAAGAGCATGGAATATCTTTCCATCTTCTTGTATCCTCTCTAATTTCTCTCAGCAGTGGTTTGTAGTTCTCATTATAGAGATTTTTCACCTCCTTGGTTAACTCAATTCCTAAGTGTTTTATTTTTTTGGTGGCTATTGTAAATGGGCAGGCTTTCTTGATTTCTCCTTCTGCATGTTCACTATTGGAGAAAAGAAATGCTACTGATTTTTGTGTGTTGATTTTGTATCCTGCTACTGTGCTGAAATCATTTATCAATTCCAACAGTTTTTTTGTAGAGGTTTTAGGCTGTTCGATATATAGGATCATGTCATCTGCAAACAGGGACAGTTTGACTTCATCTTTTCCAATCTGGATGCCCTTTATTTCCTTCTCTTCTCTGATTGCTCTGGCTAGTACTTCCAACACTATGTTGAATAGGAGTGGTGAGAGTGGGCATCCTTGTCTAGTGCCTGTTCTTAAAGGAAAAGCTTTCAGCTTTTCCCCATTCAGGATGATATTGGCAGTGGGTTTGGCATATATGGCTTTAATTATGTTGAGATACTTTCCCTCTATACCTAACTTATAGAGGGTCTTTGTCATGAATGAGTGCTGAACTTTATCAAATGCTTTTTCAGCATCTATAGAGATGATCATATGGTCCTGGTGTTTGAGTTTATTAATATGGTGTATCACATTTATTGATTTGCGTATGTTGAACCAACCTTGCATCCCTGGGATGAATCCCACTTGATCATGATGAATAATTTTTCGTATGTGTTGCTGTATTCTGTTTGCTAGTATTTTAGTGAGGATTTTTGCATCTATATTCATCAAGGATATCGGCCTGTAGTTTTCTTTTTTGGTTATATCTTTACCTGGTTTTGGTATCAGGATGATGTTTGCTTCATAGAATGAGTTTGGGAGATTTGCGTCCGTTTCAATCTTTTGGAATAGTTTGTAAAGAATCGGTGTCAATTCCTCTTTGAATGTTTGGTAAAATTCTGCTGTGAATCCATCTGGTCCTGGGCTTTTCTTTGTTGGGAGCCTTCTGATAACAGCTTCAATCTCCTTTATTGTTATTGGTCTGTTCAAATTTTCTACGTCTTCATGGTTCAGTTTTGGGAGCTTGTGTGTGTCCAGAAATTTATCCATTTCCTCCAGATTTTCAAATTTGTTGGCGTATAGTTGTTTATAGTAGTCTCGAATGATTCCTTGTATTTCAGATGAATCAGTTGTAATATCGCCTTTTTCATTTCTAATTTTTGTTATTTGAGTCTTCTCTCTTCTTTTTTTTGTTAGCCATGCTAATGGTTTGTCAATTTTATTTATCTTTTCAAAAAACCAACTTTTTGATTCGTTGATCTTTTGAATTGTTTTTTGGTTTTCAATTTCATTCAGTTCTGCTCTGATCTTAATGATTTCTTTCCGTCTGCTAACTTTAGGATTGGATTGTTCTTGTTTTTCTAGTTCTTTAAGGTGAAGTGTTAGGTTGTTCACTTGCCATCTTTCCATTCTTCTGAAGTGAGCATTTAATGCAATAAATTTTCCCCTCAATACTGCTTTTGCAGTATCCCACAGGTTTTGGTATGATGTATCATTGTTTTCATTAGTTTCAATAAACTTTTTGATTTCCTGCTTGATTTCTTCTTGGACCCATATGTCATTAAATAGAATGCTGTTTAATTTCCATGTGTTTGCATAGTTTCCAGAGTTTTGTTTGTTATTAATTTCTAGTTTTAATCCATTGTGGTCTGAGAAGATACATGGGATAATTCCAATTTTTTTGAATTTATTGAGACTTGATTTGTGACCTAATATGTGATCTATCCTGGAGAATGATCCATGTGCTGATGAGAAGAATGAATATTCTGAGGTTGTTGGGTGGAATGTTCTGTAGATATCTGCCAATTCCAATTGGTCTAGAGTCTTGTTGAGATCTTGTGTTTCTCTACTGATTCTTTGCCTAGATGATCTGTCTAATATTGACAGTGGAGTGTTCAGGTCCCCTGCTATTATGGTATTAGTGTCTATTTCCTTCTTTAGGTCTAATAGAGTTTGTTTTATAAATCTGGCTGCTCCAACATTGGGTGCGTACATATTTATGATTGTTATGTCTTCTTGATGGATCAGTCCTTTTATCATTAAGTAGTGTCCCTCATTGTCTCTTTTTATGGTTTTTAGTTTAAAGTCTATTTTGTCAGATATAAGAATAGCCACTCCTGCTCGTTTTTCTTTTCTGTTTGCATGGTAAATCTTTTTCCATCCTTTCACTCTTAGTCTGTGTGAATCTTTATGGGTGAGGTGGGTCTCTTGTAGGCAGCATATAGTTGGGTCCTGCTTTTTGATCCAGTCAGCCAGCCTGTGTCTTTTAATTGGGGAATTTAAGCCTTTAACATTAAGAGTTGTTATTGAAAGGTGTTGATTTATTCCTAGCATTTTATTGGTTGTTTGGTTGTCTTAGGTGTCTTTTGTTCCTTGCTTTCTGATTTACTGTTTGGTTTCTTTGTTTGTTGGTTCCTTAGGTTGTAGATAGTGTTTTTGTTAGCTTGTTTTCTCTTCATGAATGCCATTTTTATTGTACTAGTGGGTTTAGATTTTTCTTAGGTTTTTATGGCAGTGGTAGTTATTTTTCGGGAACCAAACCCAGTACTCCCTTGAGGATTTCTTGTAAGGGTGGTCTTGTGGTAGTGAACTCCCGCAGTTTTTGTTTGTCTGAGAAATATACTATTTGCCCCTCATTTCGGAAGGATAGCCTTGCAGGGTAGAGTATTCTTGGCTGGCAATCTTTGTCTTTTAGTATTTTGAAAATATCATCCCATTCCTTTCTAGCTTTTAGGGTTTGTGATGAGAAGTCTGATGTTAACCTGATTGGGGCTCCCTTATAGGTGATTTGACGCTTCTCTCTTGCAGCTTTTAAGATTCTCTCTTTGTCTCTGAGTTTTGCCAATTTGACTATGACATGTCTTGGAGAAGGCCTTTTTGGGTTGAATACGTTTGGAGATCGTTGAGCTTCCTGGATCTGAAGATTTGTGATTTTTCCTATACCTGGGAAGTTTTCTGCCACTATTTTGTTGAATATGTTTTCAATGGAATCTCCATTTTCCTCCCCTTCTGGAATACCCATGACTCGGATATTTGAGCGCTTGAGGTTGTCTGATATCACTCTCAGATTTTCTTCCATGTCCTTGATTCTTTTTTCTTTCTTTTTGTCTGCTTGTGTTATTTCAAACAGCCCATCTTCAAGTTCAGAGGTTCTCTCTTCAACTTCGACAAGCCTGCTGGTTAAACTCTCCGTTGTGTTTTTTATTTCGCTGAATAATTTCTTCAGTTCAGCAAGTTCTGCTACATTTTTTTTCAGGACATTGATTTCCTTGTATATTTCCTCTTTCAGATCCTGTATACTTTTCCTCATTTCATCATGATGTCTAGCTGAGTTTTCTTGTATCTCATTCAGTTTCCTTAGAATTATCACTCGAAATTCCTTGTCAGTTATTTCAAGGGCTTCTTGTTCTATAGGATCTAGAGTATGAGATTTATTAACTTTTGGTGGTGTACTTTCTTGATTTTTTGTATTTCTGGTGTCTTTTTTTTGGTGTTTATTCATTGTGGCAGGGGGTTTCACAGTCCACCGGTTTGAGACTAATGACTAACTAGGATGTTGCTGTGGTTGCTAATTTGGTATGGCTCCCGCCGTGACTGCTCAGTTGGCCTCTAGTGTCTTGTGTGTGTGGTTGCCTCGGGTCTTGGGCTTCTCCGGGGATCCACCTTTCTGGTCAGCTTGTACTCTGCTGGGCTGGTGGATCACGTACCACAGGGTGTGTGATCTCTGTTGAGCTTTCACTTTCTGTACAGGACTTCTCCCCGTTCCGTGTGCTCTGGCCCAGGCTGTTAGATCGTGCAGTGGCGACCCCACCGGGTGTGTGGTTTCTGTCGAGTCTCCCCCCTCTGTGCACACTGTGCTGGGCTGGGGCGTGTCTTCTGCACCCCTCGTCTATCAGCTGGGCCTTCAAGACCCTGCTCAGCACCGCCTCGCCCAGGAAGTCTATCAGGTTTCTGCTAGGCACAGACAACCGGTCTCTCTGGGTGCCTTTGTAGCACTGTGTAGATCTTTCTCGGGTCTTGTTCACCTTTGTATCCCCCCGGTATAAACCGAGACTAGTGCCTGCCTGCAGCCTGCTCTCCGGCAGGTTCAAGCGGACCTGGGAACTCTCCTACCACACTATTCCCAACCAGAAATTCGTTAGGCTTTTTTCCAAACTGGTGGTCGCAGAGATGTTATCTGCCTCCCAGTAACAGGAAGTTTACCGGGGCGGAGTCCAGGGTGTGGTGGAGTGACAGTCGGCCCGCCCGTACTTTCTAGCCCTCCCAACACTGGTCGGGACGCCCCACACCCCCAGCCCCGCCAGAGAACCGCGGAGGGAGTGGGAGAGGAGGCCGGCCCGCAGGGTCCGGAAAGCCCCGCGCCAGGCCAAGCAAATGGGCTCAGTGATGGCCGAGCAGGGCGGAGCTGCCCGCACCTGGGAAAATGGAGGCAGCACCGGGGCAGTGAGTGGCCTGGTGGTGCAGGCGGGAGCCGCGTGGGCCAGGGATCACTCACAGTGCTGTGCCAGGTCGGGCGCTCGCTCTGTCTCTGGTTTGTTGCCTTCCGTGTTCTCGGCGCTGCCGCCTCGGGCTGTTCAGTCGCGGCGCCGCTCGGGCGCTCCCAGGAATCTTCTTTAATGCCGGCCTGAAACCTCGAATCCTGAATAGGGCAGCTGGCCGCCTTCAGTGCGGCCCCAGCCTCCGGGATCCTGGCTGCATCCACAGCAGCCCTGGCGCCGTGTTCCCTGTTTCAAGACTCGCTTTTGCAGCTAAGAATCAGTTCTTTTCCTGCTCCACACTTCAAAGCTGTTGCCTGTAAATGAGGCAGCCTCTCCTGCTGGGGGCAAAGTGGCGTTGAGCCCCCACGACCGGCCAGCAGCAGCAGTCCTCCCTTAAGAGATGGCCAGAGGAAGGTCCACAAGTTTCCCGGCTGCCTGAGGCCCAGTGGCCACCTTTTCCACCTCAGCTACTCCGCGCCAGCCGCCGCAGCCGCCGCCATCTTGAAACCCGTCTATGTCGTAGTGCTACATTTTAAATAAGTACCCTTGATGATTGTGATGCACACTCAAGTTTCAGAACCACTGCCTTATGATCCCCTTGCTCAAAGCCTAATGAAAAAGACTGCTTGTGAACACATTACTTTAGCCTGATATTGTAAGTACCACATGAATGTTTATGTCTGTCTCCCTGGCCAGTCTCACATGTGGCTGTTAACAGTTATTCTGCTTTGAAGCTAGGGATGAGAAAGAAGATTAAGGATGTGGTATACTTTTGTTTTCAGGTACTAAAAAAAACCCCACTATTTACTAACTGTCCTAATATTGAAGTTTTAGTATATATTCTGTGTAATTTATTCAGTTATATAAATAACAATGCTTTATTATTCTTTTAGTTATTATTCTTTCAGTTGCAATGCTTTATTATTCTTTCAGTTATTACTCTTTTCACCCATTCTTTTGGTTATCAGTTCATACTGAAGAGTAAACTTGGGCATTTTATCTTTCTCAGTAATATGTTGTTTTGTGGATGTTTTGTTTATATGATGTAGGCATATGCTTAAAATTTTTACAGGCTAGAATTGTCCTGCAACAGAGTTAGAACTTTATAGACCAATTGCTGATTTGTTTTGTGTTAAGGTGATTTTCATCTAGGTATATGTCCCCGAAAAGCTATTAAACTTTATAAATTTAGATGTAAGTTTATAAATAAGAGTGTATTGAGTACACCTCCAGCTTAGCTGCTTGTTAAAGAATATGGTTCTTGACGTAAGCAGCAACAGAAAAGAGCTGTGTTAGCTTTTTGCAGGGAACGTAACTTCTGCTTGGGATTTAATATTTGCCAAAAGTTTGCTTAGGGCAAACAGTATTTGAGAAAGATTGTCTGAAAGATGTGCAGAGTGTCTATTCCTATAGGTATTCCATGATCTTATCCTTGAGTTTAACGAAGCTGTTTGGGAGCTATGTACTTGGGCTACCTGGCTTTGTACTCTGTAGAACTGCTTTTACTACTTTTGCTTTGACATCAGGCTGTTGGCCTGATGTGAGTGATATTATACAAAACAGCCGTACAAACTTTTATTTCATGTACTGTAAAAATGTCATTGAGGATACTGAGAACACATGGGAGAAATTTCATTCTCATTTCAGTACCAGGAACCAAGAATAGTTGTGTTGTCTTCTCTGAGCAATGGTCTGTGTTTATCTTATGGGCAATGGCTTACGTAACTTACTATATTTCTTGCTTCATGTTGGTTGTTATAAAGCTTATAAAGCTTTTGTCCCACTCTTAGTATGTATGACTTTGTAGTTCCAACTTATTTTGTGTTCTACCCTGACTTCTAGTACCACCTTGATTAAAAAGAAATTTGAAATAACATCACTTACAGAAAAGTTGCAAGAATAGTGCAAAGAATTCCCAAATACCCTTCACCCAGATTCCCCTAATATTAACATTATTCTATACAGGTACTTGCTTTTCTGTGTCTCTCTCTGTCTCTGTCTCTGTCTCTCTGTACACAGATATCTCCTATTTGCTTTTAATTTGCCTTACTAAATGCCTGCGAAATGCTTTTTTTTGGAAAATGAGGCAGTATATTACTAAATTAACAATAATAATGCGTAAGAATGTGTGAATTTCATACCTATATTTAAAAAGGAAGGTTACGGAAAGATCTCTTGTTTTGGGTGGAAGGAAGACAAATTGTGTGTGTGTGTTGTATGTATGTGTAAGAGAGAAAGAACACACACACATGTGTTTTTTAAGAGGATGTTTGTAATGCTTCAAACCAGGATAGTTACTTTGAATGGCAGAAGAGGGGAAATGCCAAAGACTTTGATTTATAGTAAATGAAAGTTTAAGGAGTTGCCTTCCTAAGTATAAACAGGTAATGAATACTCAAGTGTAAATAATGTTTTAGAATGTATTTGCTTTAGAATCAAGCCCAATTTAGTAATCAGGTAATCAGAATAGGACTGTGAATAGAGAGCCTTAATTCGGCAATGTTTGCCTACTTAAGTTAGAAAATAATTTCATGTTTGATCATTTTCAAATGAAACATTTTTCACTTATTTATTTTTTATTTTTTGCATATTTTAACTAACTCAATAATAGGGTTCTTTTGGGAGTTGGGAATAGAATGACAATTGTTTATGTACCTGTTATCTTTCTTCAAGGCAAAAACAAAAACGTTAAGCTTTGTTATACCACGCAGGGACAACATTCTAACTCTGTATATTCCTATTTCAGATATCTCAGATAAGATCTTATGTTATTAATGACACAGAACTTTTTGTATACAGAATAGGAAAAATAATTGAATAAAAACTAATTTAAAGAATATTACAACTTATAAAAATGTTATTCATATTTAGAAAATAATTTTTGAAATGTATAGTTTAAAATACAACATAAAACATTTGTAAAAATAAATGAAAGAGTTGCCCTATGTCCTATATGGATATAAAGCAGAGATGAGTGGAAAGGAGCTAAAGAATTCACTCTAAATTATACTTATTTCTTCTTTCTATGCAATTTGCTAGAGGAATCTGCATACAGAAACGCCTCCTTTTCCTTTAAAAAAAAAAATCAGTTTCCTGTTGCAGATTTTTTTCATGTTTGTATGTATGTGTTTTTAAACCAAAAAGGAAGTCTATTTTAAAAAACATTCTTAGGAAGCAAAATTGACCTAAAATCTTGTAGAAGATGAAACACTCTAGAATTTTAAAGGCATGGTGTTTTTAAATATATCATTATGCTACTAAGGAATTAATTTAAAATAACAATAATTATTTTAATGCCATAGAGCAATAATTGATGTCTTATACAGTTTCTATAGGTGGCATTTATTTATTCCATCAACAGTAGAACATAACATTTCAGAAAATTGGTTTTCTAGGTAAATAGACTTGGGGTCCTGGCTTTACTTATTAAGGATTTTCCACTGGTAACATGGTGCTAATAATTTCTACCCCTGGGGGTTGTGTGAGAACAGAATGAGATGATGATTGTATCATGCTTACCTCGTGGTAAAGGCTCAGTAAATACTGGCTGTTGCAGTTATTACCTCATTGAACCAAGCTGATATTTGTAATCATGCCATCGATAGCACTTTAAAAAAAGACACTTAAACACAGTTTTGAGATACAGAAAAGGTTGTGTTTGATATAGAGATAGTATAGGTTAGGAAGAAAAAGTAGAGCTAATTATTAATTGTTATTCTTTAAATATTATACATCAGTTATTTGACTTTTAAAATGTCTTCAACAGATTTTCGATGAAGTTGGGTTTATTTTTCCTAGTTCCCTACTTCAGGTAATATTTAGAAAAGGGCCTGACATACAATATACACTAGCAAATATTTGTTTAATAAATGAATTAAGAATGTTTCTTTTCATTTATACTAATCCATCAAATACTTTTTCATATATAATAATGTCAAATATTTTTCCATGCATCAGGGTTTTTTTTGGCCAAATATCTATAAGTGGAAAGAAATTTGTATCGTCAAAGGTGTTTAATCTTCATGTTTTTATTTTAGTGGTTATCTTTCCAGCTTTCTTATGGTTTTCTTGTGTGTGGAACAATGGGCTGTGGCAAATTTGATATTTTTTTAAAAAGCTGGTAAAATTCTGTGATGAATTTGTATATAATAAACTTCCTACTAAACATGTTTTCTATCGTAAGCTGTACTGAAACTATTTCCATTGGATGTATCCATAGAAACTTTCATTAGATTGGTTGTTTTCACTTGTTAGAGTTCTAGTAAAATGCTGAGGATAACTGTTATATTTATGATGAAGTTTATAAAAATATTGAACATTTGTGAAATAATTGAGTAACCTATCATCTATGACCATCAATATACAATTTCTAATTGACTTAACTATTAGCTCAATCTTTAATTTTTTTGTAGGGATCTAATATTTGTTTCTGATAGTTCTATCATATGTATCTAGTTTTAGACTCTAAAATGCCCTAGAAAAACCTACTCAGTCAGTTGAATGTCTGTAAGATTTCTTCTCTGTGAGTACAATCAAGGAGAGAGATATTTGCTATGGACTCAGAGAAACAAATTTTAGCATTTGATTTTTGGGAAAAATCATTTTATGTTTTATCTAGTAGGAATAGTGGATTTGCAGGTAAGAGTCAGTATGCATGGAAATTCTTGAAGAGTTAATCTAATATAAATGTAAAGAAGCTTATATGATTTATTTGAAATTCCTAACTTCTCTTTCATGGATATTTTGCATTTATTTATAATAATTTCTAAGTCCTATTCTTATAGAATGTAGATTCAATAGATTTGGAGTCAAGCAGTTAGTAATTAAAAGTACACTGAATCTAATGAGATCTGACACTTGGTTTTCCTAAAATGGATTACCCATGGCTTTTTTCTTCTTCCCCACTTCCCACAGGAAACCAGTTTCTTCCAATTGCAGCACAGGACCTTCCTTTTGTTCTAAAGGCTGGCTACCTTGAAAAACGCAGAAAAGGTAAACTGTAAGAATTCTAATGAAAAATCTAAATCTGTTCTGGAGACAATATTCTCTTAGGTGATGGAAGAGTTTTAGGACTGTAAAAACATCTGGATGACATTATCCAAACCACAAAATAAAGCTTTTAGCTTTAAATAATTTTTGTTAACAACACATTAGGTCAGGTTTTTAGTTGTCAACCTCGGCTATTTGTAAATGATTCAGGAGCTGTTTTCTGCCTTGCATAGGAAAGCTACAGGCCATGACTGTATTGTCAAGGATGGGATTTCTCACCATTATCCCACCTGGCTGAGCAGCAGGTTATCCTGCACTCGACCTGGCATACACCATGTCCGTTATGGTTCAGATCAAGCCTGGCATCTTGTCTGCCATTGTCTTATTCACTGCAGTGTTCCTCTCCATTGGCTGTGATAATTGGGAGTTGACCACATGGTCTCACTCTTTCAACACCAATATTGAATGGAAATTTCAATATTTCCATATTGGAAAATGAAAAGCAGAAAGTCTCTTCATTACCATTATGCTTATCTCTCAGGTAGTTCCTTTGGGCACTTTGATTTATATTCCATTTGTTTTCTTAGTTTTCTTAGCTGAATTTTAACGTTGAAAGAGATAATAGAAATAATCTAGGTCAGCTCCTTCTACCTCTGTTTATAACAGATGAGATAATGAGACCCAGATGAGTCAATTATCTCAAGGCTGTGTCATCAGATGATGTTTCCCTATCACGTTTGTTAGCCATGCAGTTGATCCCTTAAGTGTAGCAACCCCATCGCTGCTTCACTTTTCTCCTTTTAGCTTTGTTGGTGTTTTGTTGTTGTTTGGTTTTTGTCTCTTGGAATAGAAGATACAAATTAATTAGTCATAGAATTTTAGAGCTAAATGGGACCTTAGAAATCATATTGAGTAACTTTTCCTTTTTACAGTAAAGAATATGTGATGTATATTATCTAAACTATTCTCTTTCCCCGTTTATTGTAGATCACAGCTTTCTGGGATTTGAATGGCAGAAACGGTGGTGTGCTCTCAGTAAAACAGTATTCTATTATTATGGAAGTGATAAAGGTAGTGTTGGTGTTTAATTATATATTTTACTGCATGAGAGTTTTTTGTCCTCTTTATTCTCTGCCCCCTCCTTTTTGGTTACAGAGTAGATCGAAGACAAATGAAGAAAAAAAACTGAGAATGTTAACAGTTCTAATCTAAAACTAATTTATAATTTTATTTCATTATTGCTCTGAAGTCCAGAATGCCCTAAAAATTAACACAATGGTGTTTTATTAAATTAGGAAAGACAGTAAACTAACTTTCATCTGTGTGTCCTTTCACCTTAGGGAATATTTATCATCCAGGCTACCACTGTATAATTTCTGAAAGAGTTAAGACTATAGGGTTGTGAAAGTTTTGAAGGCAGAAGATTATTATTTTTTCTTAAACATTTTAAAAGAAAAATTTAGATAAAATTAAATACATGCAACGCCTTTCTCAGCACCCTTTACCGATTTAAATAACAGTAGCAAACATATATTTTGAGTAACTATGTACTGATCACTGTTCTAAGCACGTTAGCCAGCTAAACACATAAGCTATATTAGCTTGTTTAACTCACAACGCTGTGAGGTAGGTACTATTATTAACCCCATTTATTTTACTGTTAGGAAAACTGAGGACAGAGAGGTTTTGTTCAAGGTCATGGAGCTGGTAAATGGCAGATCTGGGATTGGCCTATTACCAAGGCAGTATGGTTAAAGTACGTGCTCTTAACCACTATTGTCACTTTATCAATTTAGAAACAATAAGATTAATTTTATAACTTCATTTGTTAATTAAGAAATCTCTTAGTCATAGTTTATTTAATTTTAAGTTTATTATTTGAACAAAATAAAGCCACAAAATAATGAAACTTAAAGAATGTAAGCTTTCTTGGTTTTGCTCTTTTCTAGGGAAAGCCAGAAGTTGAATATTATAGAGTAAGGGTCATGTAGAAATAGGTAACATTCACTTCCAGAAAGGACACTTTAAGGAGAAAAAGATACAAGAGCCCAGAATCACTAAATCTGAGTTTTCCCAGGGAATTGTTACTTAGTGTTATTTGGAAATTTATGTTTTATTTGACATTATTTGCAATTTTTAGGGCTTTTTCCTTATTATAAAAACATGCAGATAAGATTATTGTATTTCAGATAAATTTGAAATACATAATGCTTGAAGTTGGTCTCACCTTTTGGCTAATGGGTTTAACAAATTAAGAATTAATTTAGTTGCTAGCTTATATTCCATCACTAATTTATAATATGTTCAAACGTAATAATGACATCAGTGAAGTGTAAACTGTAAACAGCTATAAATAAGCAGCCTTCTTTTTTATGTTAAGCGTAAGTAGGTGACTTTGTCAAAAAATTTTGAGTCCAAGTTCAGTTATGATTATCATAGGTCATAAACTTGTGTTTGCTATTATAGAAATATAATTTTATATGGTATTGTGAATTTAGATCAAGATTTTTACCAGACCAGGGAAGGGAGTTTTCAAATCTTGTGACTTTGGTTCGTTTCTAATTTACTTAACAATCAGTGAATACTAATGTTAGTGTTTTCTCCTTTCCTAGTGCTAACTGGTGTTATATACCAACCATTAGGTCATAGGTCAGCAAGAGTTTTCCTAAAATCCAAGGCACGTTATTACGGGGGTTGTGGAAAAGTAGAAATAAAAGATAATTTGAATCTTTCCAGGAACTTTTTGAAGTACCCTCATTTACTTGAAAGACTAATGTTCAATAAAGAAATTCTAGTTAAAACTTTTTTGATAGTTAAATTCCCATTTCTATTCCTGTTTGATGAGACTTTGTGGTAGTAACATTCTTAGTAGTTGGCATTTTAACTACTTAGTAATCCATTTAGACCCCTCTATCACTTTTGCTTTCTAAAAATTACCATTCTAGTATTCCTTTTTTATGTCAATATTTGAAGATTTGGCTTATATTTCCTTAAACTCTACCCTGTCTGTTACTATGAAGACTACTGTTACCAGTGAGATTTCAGATCTGTTTTCAGTAGTTCTTTTCTCTTTTGGCTGCTTCCTTCAGAATTCTCAGCCAGTTCCTCTCCTGTTAGGGACTGTGAAAAAAATCTAATTGCTTATTTGGCGTGATCCTGATTTCCTTCCTTTATATGTTTTTCTTTCCAGGAAAATGTGTCAAATAAAATTTTTATTTTCTTTTTTGAAATCAGATAGCTGATTTGTACAGCCTTGTTTACTGTATGTGTGAACCATTTACCTAAATTTTGGAAAGAGCTCATATTTAGATATATGAGAACTATAATACTCCAACTAAGTAGGATTTAGATAAATTGATTGTACAGGCACAGAAGGAGTTGATACCACTTACTAGGTTAAACTGTATTTTGTTACTGTTTGACAGATACATAGTTCACATTTTCTGCCTTATTGTGTGAGCCAAAAAACATATTGACCTATCAAGATAGTAATGGCTTAAAAGAGTAGTTTCATCCTCTAGAGTAAAAAATGCACTTACCTTTGTATCCATAAATATTGTCTGTATTTATTATTCATAGCCATTTGGGGCCCTTAAGTAACAAGTATATAGTACATACTTTATCACTTTATGAAATCACATCCATCCTTTTCATCTCCTTCCTTTTCCTTTGATTGTCATGAGTCTCACTCATCAAACTTCTTAGGTACTAGATGTTCAGACATCCATCAAGGCATTTAGTCATTCACTCACTCGTTTATTTTTTAAATTTGATAAACATTTTTTGGACACTTGGTAGATAATAGACACTGGAGATCCAAAGATCCTTAGAAGTGTTCACAGTTTGAGTTCTGTGGGTATCAGTGGGAAGTAGAGTATGCTGTGGGGTCAGTTAGGGGCTGTGCAAGCAACCTGAGAAATATAATGCAGTACAGTAAGTAATTTAAATAAAATATCATTGGGTCACAAAGGAGGGATGGCTAACAGCCTAGGTGAGTTAGGGAAGACTTCCTGGTGTAGAGGACACTTCACTGGGCCTTAAAAGAATGGATAGGAGTTTGGTTTGAATGTATGTGTCCTTCCAAAATTTATATGCTGAAACTTAACTCCCAAGGAGATGGTATATGGCTTTGGGAGGTGATTAGATGATGAGGGTAGAGCCCTCATGAATGGGATAAGTCCCCTTATAAAAAAGGCTTGAGCAAGCTCCAGAACCCCTTTTTTGCCTTTCCACCATGTAAGGACACAATGTTTCTCCACTCTGGAGGTTGCAGCAACTGGTGCCATTTTGAAGCAGAGAACAGCCCTCATCAAACACTAACTTTGCTGGTACTTTGATCTTGGGCTTCTCAGCCTCCAGAACTGCGAGAAATAAATTTCTGTTATTTATAAATTAGCTAGTCTTGGGTGTTATAGCAGCACAAATGGGCTAAGATGGTAAAGAAGGGTAAAATGGGCATTCCAGGCAAGCAAACAGCAGAGCTTCTGTGTTATAAAAGGCCATGGATGGGATCAAAGTTGGAATCCAGGCTGGAGCATGGAGCAAGGGGAGGGGGCTAAAGAAGTAAATTAGCTCGTGATTGATAAGAGCCTTCTGAGAATAAAGGCCTTGAAAAGGATTTTATTTTGAACATGGCATTTAAGCAGAGGGGTGTATGACCAGATTGTGTTTTTAGGAATTAATTGTGATAGTGTTGTGGAGGATGGATTGGAATGGACAGAGACTGGGTCAACAGGACCTTTTGGGAGGACATTGTGATTAACGTAGGGCTGTTGAGAGGCAGAGCAAAGATTTAATGAAAATCTCTCTGGCTCCAAAGCTGTGCTTTTTCCCAACTTGTTTATTGTTATCAACTCTTCCAACATGCCCATAAATGATGGTCCATTTAAGAACTTGTTCCAAATTCGTGGTTCTGTTTTTCCTTTTTTCTGTTTACCCTCCATGGGATCTTGAATTAATGTTATAATATAAACCTTATCTCTCCCAACTTTTGAGATGGGGGGTGTTAGATCATAATATCTCTTTTCAGGGCTTTTGTTGCCCAACCTCCAACAATTAAAGAATGTCCTAGCACCATCCAGTAAGTGGCAGCTGCAAGTACCCTTGGTCCTACCAAGTTATTCTAAATGTATATCATGTTGTTTATTACATCATATGGTTGTAATTTCTTCGTGTAATATCTTTTCAATATATAATAAAAGTCAGTAGAAATTGGGCCTGCCTAATACACAAAGTTTAATATAACAAAACTTTTAGGACTTGGCTGATGAACAAAATTTTTCATTGGTCAGTAAAATTGACCTTCCGGTTCTCTCACTTCCCCCACAACTTCACCACTAATAGGAAAAAAAGAGGACATGTATGTTCAGTTTGAAAATTATAAAGTGTATTTCGATTTTGAAAAAGTATCATTGTTCTCTTTTAATATTATTTTGAATATTCTTAAGTGACAGAGTATTTTGTGTAATTGGAAGTTCTGTTGCTTATTAAGTTGTTAATAACAACTTAATAACAACGATAAAAGTTTACCTTTTTCTCCTGATTCATTTGATAGAGGCATATTCTTGGGTCAGGGCATCAACATTTTATAATTATATCACAGTGATATATGTAAAATGTATAAATGAATTCTGATATTTTAAAAATTTATATTGTAGTTCCATTTCCATCTGGTATGTGAAGATAATATATTCCTTAAGAAACAGCTGACAGTACTTCTACTTTTTATCAGATATTATTGCCATTTTATAGATTTTGGGGTCTTTGATATGTAGTATTAATTTTAATGTTTATTACAGTAAACATTAAACAAAAGACATGCCTTTATAGTTAACAGACCCTGTAACAATATAAAGAAGTTATGTACATTTGATATTTAGTAGGATTTCATCAATGTGCAGAAATAGGTACAAACTAAATCTTACTGGGGGTCTGATGACCACTAACGTTATTGATTTGATATCTCCTCATAGTATAACTTAGAACATCAGAAGTATATTTCAAGTGGCTGATTTAGCATTGGCACCTGTATTTTAATGGACTATATAAACAAAAGGAGAATGTTCACACATCTTTAACGGAGAAGCTAAACATCTTGCTAATCAGTTTGATAAAGGTTAGTGGAAGGTTTTAGTATTGAGGGACATATTTTCCTCTTTACCACTAATGAGTCTGCCCTTATCTGTGGTTTCACTTTCTGTGGTTTCGGTTACCCTTAGTACAGTAAAATAAGGTATTTTGAGACACAGAGAGTGAGACACCATATTCACCTAACTTTTGTTAAAGTATATTATTATAATGATTTTATTTTATTGTTAGTTATTGTTGTTAATACCTTACTATGCCTAATTTATAAATTAAATTTTATCATCGATAAGTCAGTATAGGGAAAAAACAGTATATATAGGGTTTGGTACTATCCAAGGTTTCAGGTATCCACTGGGGGTCTTGGAATGTATCCCCTGTGGATAAGGGGGGACTACTGTACTTGTGGAAATAACATGAGTTGTTCACTGAGGGGAAAAGACCTTAAATATAAGCAGCAGGTAGTCAAACATTGATGAACACATTGCATATCTTTTTGTTTGCTAGTCATTTGTACCAAGTTAGCATTCTTGATACAAACAATGGAAACCAACTTTGTTTAACTATGCAGAAAAGGAAATTATTAGGAAAGCTCTCAGGCAGAATCGATGAGAAAGCTAAACAAGCAGGCTCAGAAAACAGGCAAGGGAAGTAAGGTGGCTAGAACTTCAGCCCAGACCATGGACAGTCTGACTGGGACACACTGCTGGCCTTCATCATGGAAAGACAGGACATGTGGTGTTGCCACTGTGCACTGCCACCAATCAGTGAATGCCATTGCCACCAGAATGGATTCTGAACTCTCTGATGATTTTTTTGTTGCTCACGTGGATTTATTTGGGCCCCAGGCTGGTTCATTCACTTGACTGAGCTGGAACAGGGAAAATCTGCCTTCCTCCAGCTTCTGTGGTGGGAATGTAGGTCCTGCTCTCAGCAATCTCAGGACTGAAATAGCAAAGATGCTTAGATGCTGGAGAGCCCCAAATGATAAGTGCCCACAATTTATAGAGGTGCTAAAGGATTTGTAATTATTTAGTCATTATATTTAAAATGATATGAGAGGGATTGGTGTTTTAAGCATATGTTCCAAGAACCAGTGAAGAGAAAAAGCCAGTGTATTTGCAAGAAAAAATGGGGTGCAAGGGAAGCTGGTGAAGTAATAGGAAAAATCAAGAATAGAGCTCAGCTTTCTGGTTTGGGGGCTTGAATTATTCAGATATACAGTTTTGAAGCTGGACTAAAAATAGGAAATTATGAGTCACAAATGTATTGATAGGAATTTAATCCTTGGAATTAGATGAAATTGCCCAGGGAGAACTGTAAAGTGAAAAAAGAGCCAGATTTGGAACACAATACATGATGGCTGTTTGAGGGATAGGCAAGGTAGGGTAGCCCATGAATGAAGCTGACACAAGTTGTAGGAGGAAACGCAAGATAATGTTTATCTTCTCTGCTGTGACTTCATAATTACATCATCTGTCTAGCACAGTGGTTTTTCAGACATTAGTGTGTGTCAAAATCACCTGGGGTGCTTGCTAAAAATTTGGTTTCGTGGACCCACCCACATAGATTCCTATATGGCAAGTGCAGAGTGGCAGCCATTTCTGAGTCTTTAACAGGCATCCAACATGATTCTAACATAGGTGTTTCTTCTGTTTCACATTTTAACCTTGCCTCTATCATACTGTTCAAATTTAATGTCTACAGAAATATTCTTGGAGAAACATTCTTTGAGAAACACCTTTCTAGGAAACAGTGTGTAATGATTGAAAAAGCGAGTCGTTAGAATCAGACTTATGCTGGGTTTCTGGCTTTTACCACTTATTGTTTGTGTGACCATGAGCAAGTTGGTTAACTTGTTTGTTTTCCTATCAGTGCTGAGGATATAATATATACCTTCTATCACTTAGAGTAATTACAAGGTATATATGAGATATGCTATGGTAAGTTCCTGACATATAGAAGGAGCTGAGTAGATGTGAGTTGTCTTTTTGGCAGCTTTAAAAACTCAGAACACAGCTACAGACCTAAAAGCCAGTGAAAAAGTAGAAGGAAATTTCTGTCATTAGTCTCATGCATTTTGTTTTGCAGGAGATCAGAGCCAACTGCATTTTACCTTGAACCTACTGAATTAGAATTGTGTAAAATTCAGTTGGTGATTTAATAGATTTCATTATCTAGTTTCTCCTGGAAGCCCTCAGTTCTGTAGACATTAAATTTTAACAGTATGATAGAGGCAAGGTTAAAGTGTGAAATAGAAGCTGAGGAAAATTTAATAGAGGAACAAACACCTCAAAAATCCTGAGGTCATAAATGTGTAATAACATGGTATGAAAACTAATACTTAAAATGATACTACTAGATCATCAAGAAGACATTAAATTATGTTTAGAAGACATTGTTTGAAAAGTTAGGGAAGTATATATTTTGGAAAGATTTCCATCACAATGACTACATTTTAAAAGTTTTACGACTTAAAGGATTGAGCGTCTACTATTTAGGAAGTTAACCTAGTTAATACTTTATTAATCTTTCGCAGTTCTGGGTAAATAAACTTATATGACCTTATTTTCAATTGGCTTGGCATTGTACTATTTTTAACAATCTGTGTGTGTCAACAGGTGCCCTTGAAACTATCTCAGAAAGTTCTATGGAACTAACCTGTATATAAATTATCAAGAGTTACCAGATAATGCTAAAGTTGTCTCTGTCCAGAAGAGAAACTAATATGAAGGGAGAAGACCAGGGTCTTATACCCATGTCTGCCCATTTCATGTCTTGAACTTCCTATCCTATATTGGCTAATAAGAAATATGGCTACTTTATGGTTATGATTTTGCAAAAGCTGTTGAGAAAGAATGATGAGTTTCCTTTCATTCTCTTCAATCTTTCTGGTCCTACAGCCCTACCCTACTTGGATGTTTATACAATTCTTTATCTTCAAATACAAATAATCAGCCAAATGGGTCTAGGTATTAGTTTCTTTTTATTCTTTTTTTTTAGTTAAGCAACAGCACCTTTTGTTCTTCAGAATTAGGTCTTTCTGTGACAGAATGAAGTTTTCTTCTGTTATATCTTTGATTATTGGTACTGTTTTATTTGTTACTCTTCTTCCAGAACACCCATTTTTCTTATGTTGTATTTTTCTTAGTCCTCCATATTCATCATATTCCCTTTTGTCCCTCTTCCCCCTTATTTTTTCTACCTGCTGATTTTCAACAATGTTAATTCCACTTTTTATCATTTCTAATATGAGGGTACCTCAGAAATTTCACGGAAAGATTAGTGTTATCTTTTGATCCTATTTTTCCATGAACTTTTTGAAGTACCCTTGTACATCATTTGTTTTGCTGCTGCATTTTCTATTTCCTTATGCAGTTTTTCCCCTAATTTTGCCAGCTTCATTTCAATATCTACCTGTTTTAGCCATTTTTCCTTTTATTTTATACTATATTGTTTTATCTTTCTTCTTTCAGAATTTGTGTTTTATTCTTATAAAAGATGCAAAACAATTGTCTAAAGTTTACTTCAGTTTCTCCTAGTTTGCTCATGCTTTCTACATTTCAAGTGCTATGTTATGTTTTTGTATTATGCAATATTTTTATGGCATCTGTGTTTGTTTGCTTTTCTTCTTTTACTTCTCTTTGAACAAAGACATGTGTATATAATCTAGGATGCTTAGCTGTAAACTGATTCATGGCTTCTTTCTGGTTCATCTCACTGAAGGCTGATAACAGTCCCCTCTTAGACTCTAGTAGAAGATCTGATAAAGCCCGATATCATACGTCTGGGGGTTTTGTCTAAAGTGGATCTGCTAGGCTAAATCGGGGTTGCCTCATTTTACTGTCTGGTTGTCTTAGTCCTAGAAAATCTAGCACAGGAAGGTCTCCTGCTCCCTCTAATTCTTCCAAACTCAGTCTTTACAGTGCTGATTTTACATCTCCAGATGCAGACTCTACTCTATGCAATTCCACCTCCACTCATGTTACATTGATAGGAATTTTAGACCCAAATTAGAGGTAGAAAGCATGAGCTTTATTAGATCATATGCACCGAGTGAGTGGAGCGATTGAGCCCTGCCCAGCAAGGGAGCAACTTTCCTCTACAGCTGATCCTTGAACATCCTGTCTCTATGGGGCAATTTAAGGACATCTCTTGAAATTGTCCTGTCTGGCCTTGATATTTTGCCTCAGATTACTTCCACTTTTTGTAGTTAAAATTAAATTACTTTTGCAGTCTAGTGGATCATTCACTAATATTTTTAGAGCACATAAATTTGTATCGTGTGTGTATGTGCTTTTCATTGGGAAGGTAGGAAAGGTCAGATAAGGTGTCTTTTGTCTTGGTATACCTGTAATGCTGCCTGGCTTATTTAAAGTGCTCAATATAAATTTGTTGAATGAGTGAGTGAACGATTTAGTCTTTGAGAATTTAATTTTTCTCTTAGAAATTCAATCAGTATGTAAATGTATTAAGGTCTCTAAGAAGGCCTTGACTAAACAAAACTTTAATTCAACAAAATTTTTCCAAACTTATTTGGTTACAGAAACCTATTAATATCTCACAAAATATACTTTGAGAAATGCTGCTTTATTTTTAAAGCATAGTTTTTTTTAACCTCATAGAGTTCATTGAAAACTTTTTCCATGAAATAAACTTCAAATTTTTGAATTTCAATTTTTTCAGTCATCCAAAGAAATGTAAATTATGACTAAATATTATTGGATTATCCAGGTTTAAGTCAGGAATTTTTAACTCAGATTTTTTTCTCACTTGATATTTTGAACAAGATGTGATCTTCATGACCTTTTAAAAATCTGTTACTTCAGGTGTTAAATTAGTGTATTTAAAGAAAGGAGATATATATTTTATTGGTGCACTGAACTGAGAGAGCCCTTCACCTTGCAATATGGAGAATATGGAAGCATTTCTAGATTTCCCCTGAGCTCAGTAAAAGAGACAGTTTTAATATTGTGTGTTAATCGGAAATAAACCTATACCTGTGCGGCTTTTCTATCAAAATGGTATAAATGGGTGAAATAGAAAAGCTGACTAATTTTATTTTCAGTTTCAGAGTATTAAATCCTTTGTTGTGTTTTTACTTTATTTATCTTTAAAATAATATCTGACCAAAGCTCAAGTCATCCTCATCATATGGGATTTAAATTTGCTTTATTAGTTTAACCGTTCACTCACTTGTTACAAAACCTCCTTTTTCCTGGTAACTAATACTTCTACACGTGCTTTACCACTCTTCACTATCCAAATAGTTTGTTTTCCCTTCACATCTTTTTTGTAAAAAGAGTTTTGTTTTGCTTTGCTTTTTAAATTTAGAGTTAGATTTGTACCGAGTGAGGAGATTTTTCAAAAAAAAGGTTTTGTTTTAGAGGTTTTTTTGGGTGGTTGTTTGTTGCTGTTGTTTTGTGTGGGTTTTTTTGGTGGTGGGTGGGGAGGGGTTGGTGAAAGGAGATAATGGTAAAGAAAAAACCCAACAAGTTTTCAACTAGGCAGGCTTTCCCCACTGGCTTCCTAAATCTGAAAGAGCTATGAGTTTGTAGTGGGTTTGTCTAGCACGTTCTGAGTTCTAATTCTTGGATTTTTCTTACATAAAAGTGTCATATTTCCACACTTCCTTCTGAACAAGACCACTATCTATAGACCTCTCCTTCTGGTTTCCTAAGATATCCTTTTTAGACCCAGTCATCCCAAATACTTCCATATTTTAGAATTAAAAACAGTATCTAGAAAGGTCATTTAAGCATTATATTACTAAAGCAACATGACCAAAAAATACTGTTTCCAAGAATTGACAAAGAAAGTCTAAATAAAAGATAATTGACTAAGCATTAATATTCACTGTAGTAAATGAAATTCTACTTCTGGTTTTATCTTCAACAGATAAACAACAGAAAGGTGAATTTGCAATAGATGGCTACAATGTCAGAATGAATAACACCCTTAGGAAGGATGGAAAGAGAGATTGCTGTTTTGAAATCGCTGCTCCTGATAAACGTATCTATCAGGTTGGAATTTTTATGTTGCCTTGAAAAAAGTCGATAAAATGTTCTGATTTCATCTTAGAGATATTAACATTTTGTTAAAACAACTCTCCCTGACATGTTAATAATGATAAAAAAATACTGTTTTTTGTATATTGAACATTCATATAGGAAGAAATAACATTTTTAAAAAATTTCAGATTAGTTCAAGTGATATCTTCTTGAAAAAGATCAAGTGGATATGTAATTCATCGATTACTTTACATGTTGCATTTTATATCTATTTTAATAGAACTATGTGATTTTCTAAAAGAAATACATAGCAGAAAGAATAAAGTTATCAAAAGAAAAATGCCAGTATGCTAATGCATATCGTATTGCTTAGGGGTGTGGGAGAAAATGAAGGAAAAGGCACATATCAGCTCTGCACTTCACGCTATCAGCTAGGCATCAATATGGAATGTATGTTTAATAAGTTTTAAATATCTGAGATTGTAGTTGAAAGCCAGTTAATTAAGTTGTCAGGTAGTGTGTTGGAATCTGACAAGAACATTTTTAAGAAAACTACACCCAGCAGTCTAAAGAAATTCATGGGTGTCTTCTAATTGTCAAGGGCAAATTTTGTTCATCAGTTCTGTCTTTGACATTGATGAAGAGAAGCAGCTTTTTTTCCTGCACAGCTGCCAGCTGCTGATCAGAGTTTCAAATTCATCATCCTCTGCTTCAATTACATAAATTTGTCAAAATTAACTGTACATTATAAGAAGCATCCTTGCAAGAAAAGTACCACTAGACATGAAAAGAATTACTAATGGTCTTAAAGAAATGATATGCATGCAACATACATTTCATTTCTACTGTAGTGATTTTTGTTCTTATTATTTGTTTTTTATTAGTTTACAGCAGCTTCTCCCAAAGATGCTGAGGAATGGGTACAGCAGCTGAAATTTGTATTACAAGGTAAGGGCGATCAATTGAACAAGTTATCACAGTCTTTAAATACTAAATATCAGAGTGATTTGGGTTTTTGTATACAGAAGCTTATTGACTTCTGTGAGAATGACCAAGGGAATGTGATAAGTATTAATACAGATCATTCACTTCACATTTATAAAAGCATCTTTTCTATAAGTACCAGTTGGCAACTTTAAAATTCACATATTTACAAAACAATCTATTTTTAAACGTGTTTTAAATTAAGGATATAGTGCATAAAATATTGTTACTTTGTAGGGCTGCATTTATTTAGGAAATAGAATTTTAAAAATCTCTTTTGTGTTCTTTCAAAATGTACTTCATGAATTGTGTTTTGTAGATATGGAATCAGATATTATTCCTGAGGATGATGATGAAAGAGGAGAATTATATGATGATGTTGATAATCCTCTACCAATCAGCAGTTCACCAACATGCGGTCAACCAATAGATGAAGAAATTTATGAAGAACTTCCAGGTATTATTTTCTGGTGATTCATTTAAAGGTGTAAGGGCTCTTTGTGTGTGTGTGTGTGTATGTCATTTTTCATCAAGTTGACAACTTGAGTAGAAGATGGTGAGCTATTAAGAACAAAGACAAGGAAAATCTGAAAAACTCTTTTATAAAAAGGGTTCTGCATGAGATATTTCAAGTGAGTGAATGTGCACTTATGAAAAGTCAATGGAACATTAAAATGAAGCAGATACAATCCTAATCTCTTGGGACTTTTGGCTCATTAGCATTGTTTATGCTACATAATTTTTTAATTAAAAAATTGACTTGCCTTACAGTTTTTTCTACCAACTCACACATCATTTTTTATTTATACATCTTAGAACTTCCATTAACCAGAAGTTCTGTGCACACCGCATATGTCATCAGCTTCTGCCTCATGTACTCCTTGCTGTAGTGTAGTGTGTTGTCTTGGAGGAATGTTGTTGAACTACAACGCCTTTTGAGGCATGAAGTTTTCTTATCGGTATTTTAACACCAATATGAAATTGAAAAGTTTTCTTATTCTAAATTTTCAGGCCTGGTTTAGTGTTTACATGCCTCAGTATCTATTAAGTAACATAAAATTAATTATCTACTAGCCACTTGACTTGTAGTTTTGAGGATCAATCTAAAACAGAAAGATAGGCATCTGAAATTTAGGATACTTAGAATATGAAAACCTTCAGGGAATTATTGCATTATTAACACTTTAGATTGAAATGAACCTTTTTCTGGCTATTAAAAAATCAGTAGTTATAGAAGAAAAAGGGATTATAAGAAATATAAATGAGATTTAACTAACGTCTCAAGAAGTGAGGCTTTTTCCCCTATATAGCACCATTTAATGACATAATGTAAACATTTTAAATTGATTTTTAAAATACTTAAAAGTGTTCTAGATTGACATACACATGTCATTTTCAACACAGTCAGTTAAGCATAATAACTAGAGCATGGACTTTATAGTCAAAAAATTTAAATTTTGGCTGTACTATTTACTAGCTCAGTGACCCTATAAGTTAATTTCTCCATCTGTAAAATGGGATAATATCATTGGGTGAGGTAAATGAGGTAATATATCAAAAGCTCTTTAGCACAGGGCTTGAATCATAGCAAGCCCACAATAAATTAAAATCATCATTATTATTGTTTTCATTATTTGGTGAATTCTTGCAAGTGCTTATGTGAACTTACAATAATGGTTTTCTGACCGAGTGATAATTAATAATTGTAATAATATTACTCACGTAAATTCAAAATACTATAAAAACTACATATGCATCTACGTATTGTCTTTTACTACCCTAGAAGAAGATGATTAGTATAAAAGTATAATTTTGTGGGGAATAGTGATCTGTATACTTGCTTTATTTAGTGGAGCTATATATATTTATAGCCCTTTCATTTCTGGTTTATCCTAAGGAAATAGCATCTGCCATAGCATCAGTTATCCTCAAGTAGGGAAAGAATATTCTCTGGCTGCTTTAATCATATAATATCATTAATACTATTATTTTAGTCTCTAAAATGTTTGGAAAAACGTGTGAGAATGTATACTGATGTAAAATGGAAGTGTGTAGCACCTTTAAACGTACAACTGTGATATACATTTCATCCCTTTAAAATCCAGCAATGAGTGTATTACATTACAGTTGTTGAATTTAGTGTTAAGTTCTGTTTCTTCAACTTGACTATTCTCTCCCCATCCCCCCCAAAGAAAAAAACTGATCAGGAATAAAGATCAATTATTTATAGTTATTTTCATAACAAAGACCCAAGGAAGTTCTCCTGTAAATAGCTTCAAATTTTTAAAACATGAAACATCTTTTATTTTCTCTCACTACAGATGTTCTTCTTCATCCTTTTTTTTTTGGCGTGGGGTCACGTAATGGTTGAAAATAACTGGTTACTCTTTAAGTAGTGTTCCTTCTTGCTGTGGTACTAGGAGAAATTTAAGCTGCTCTGGGATTTCTTTGCCTCTGCCTTGGATCCCCAGTTGCTGTACAAAGTGATTGAGCTTGATAGAGCCTGCAACTGTGCCCCTGGGAAAGAAGCTGTTGTAGGCAGCCGTGGAATGTCTAGTTCTTTCTTCCCCAGTGTAACCAAGGGCTGCTTCAACATCTGCACAGTTCAGCAAGTTTGTCAAGTTTGAGCCAGAAGCTACGGAGGGGATTTTTTCTTAGTGAAGGCCCTAAAGAGAAGTTTTGTTTGATTAAATATCTAAAACTAGAAAGGTAACTTTTTAAATTTAAAACATTATCTCTCTTTTAGGACAGGAACTCAGTTATTGCTTTCACTTTTGTGAAATTTGAATATAACTGAGGGTGGGGGGTGAGAAGAGTGGAAAAGCATTGAGCACATTTACAAACTGCTGGTGGTGTTTTTTTCAGTTCTGTACCAAGAACTTTGTATCTCTGCTCTCTGACTGGTTAAGTTCCCAGAATTAAATAATAATATCATTTCAACACAATTTTCTGTCAATTACGTACTGTTGAAAACTAATCCTCTTAGTTGAAAGGAAAGGCATACAAATGTATTTGAAGAAAAATCTAAGCATTTAACATGATACTTGTAGTTTCAAAGCTTTTTTTTCTGAGAAAGCAAAGCTCTTACTCTATTAAGTTGTTTTTTTTTTTTTTTTATATGTGAAACAAACCTGCAGTGTTTAAGTCTCAAGAGTAAGAAGAGAGCATTGCTAAAAAAAATTGTATTACAAAACATCCCATGGAAAATGTTTATAATTCTATGGGAGTGTAAATAGTTTCATTGTAATTGTTTTTCAGTCAGAATATTCTAGCTTTTTTATAGCACCTTCTCTTTAATTTCTTGTTCATTAATTTTTAACTAACTTCATAAAAGAATAAGAATAAATTTGTAAAATTTCTTTGTGTTTATGGGATTTATATATATGTACACAAGAGTTGAGAGAATGACATTTCTGGAGAGTATTGGAGGTATTTGGCTTTTCTTCAAATACCCTAATGCTTTCATATCTTTTATGTCTTACTACTTATTATTAGCATAGGCCAGTCAGGTTTGCTTACACTGTGATATTACTATAGCATATTTGTGTTTGCTCAGCTAATGTATTGATCAAAGTGTGTTAAACTTTCATAACATAGCAATGAGTTCATTTTGCTTAACATAAATTTCAGAATTTATTGCTCAGTTTTTCATTAGAAATACAGAGGAGCCTTTTTGTCTGATTTTGAATCTTGAAAGGGGAAAACAATACTTGGGAGATTGCTATAGCTTACTGTTTTCTTTTTTACTACCATTGCACTATTTTTTTTTAATGGTAGGAAATTGTGCAGAAACAACAGCAGAAAGATTTTTCTAGATAAACACTGAATAGAATCAGCCCAGTAACTATAATGGTAACCGCCCATTAACCTATAAAATCTGTAGCTTTCAAGGAAATTGCACTTGAAATATCTTCTAGCAAGTGGACTAGAGGAGAAAGGGCAACATAAAACAGGAAGACAAATTTCTGTTCCATTAACCTATTTTTTTAAGTGTGAATTCATTTTTTTTTTTTTATTGCAATCACGGATTGAACTATTCTGAGCCAGAAAAGGATGTTTTTTATCCTTTGGTCATTCAATTACATTTTAAATTTATTCAGTCCAACTATCTGCATCTAAAATGGAATATAAAGTAACATGTAGCTATAAATTTTTTCCAATGAAACTATTACGTATATATAAAAAAGAACAGTGTTTGGGTACTTAAATTTGAAGTAGTTTCCAGTAAGTGGGCACAAATGCTAATCTAATCAATAATTGGTTACAACCCCCCAAAATACATTTTAGCTTTATTTTCCTCCTGAATAGTTATTATTCATGTTACCAAGTTAACTTCAGGGTTACAAGGGACCCTTCAGTCTCTGGTATTAACATTGTTATAAGCAATGGTAGGTGCTGACTTCACCAAATAATTTTTCTCATTTCTTCTTTGGAATGTAATGAAAAGATGTCAGTTAACTTTCACAGAATTACATATATTTAGCATTTTAATACGGTTAGTCAAAGCAGCCTGCTAGCATTTTCTTTTTTTAATCTGTGGTACTGAATTATAAGTGTGGTGATATTGTGTCCTAATATGTGGTATGAAAAATATTATTTCCCCAAGTAGATAACTAGATTACAGTCAAATTTTTGGATGGTTTTCCTCCAAACTCTTATGAAAGGGGTCATTTGAAGTTTTTTGAAAAATAAGGAAAACATTCATAAATGTCATGGTGGCACACATCTAAATGTTTATGTTTTTATCTTGCTAATATAAATGAGTTTTTAGTGTTGTTTATGTAGCCTATTTCATAATATGGTCTCAAACTTTGGAATACAATTCTGCCTGTCGTGTAGCTTTTCTCTACTTTGCCGTTGGCATTGCAAATTCTTTTCATTACAGAGACAGTTTAACACATATTAAAACCCAAAACACCTGTATGCATTCAAAATACATATTTCTATTGGAAGAGAAATAAAATGACCCGTTTTTGCAAGTTGCAGCTACATCAGTGATTCTCAACCAGGGGAAAATTTGGGTCCCAGGGTACATTTGGCAATGCTTAAAGACACTTTTAGGTGTCATAGCTGGGTGTATGGGTGTATGTGTATGTGTGCTGTAGACATCTAGTGGGTAGAGGCCAGGGAATGCTGCCAAACATCCTACAATGCACAGGACAGCACCCACAACAAAGAATTATGTGCCCCAAAATGTCAGTAGTGCTTAGATTGAGGAACTCTGGCCACAGGGATATAAGAGACAACTTTTGGTTTATCACTGTTTTTTTAATCCATATCTCTTGAGTTATAAAGATCCATAACCCAAGCTTTATATAAAAGCTTCTTTATTTTTATGGACACAATGTACGTTTTCTTACATACATAAAACTAGGATTATATAGAATGTTTTTAGGTCATAAGAAATCAGCTGGATTTTGTCTCTGTTTCCATTCAAGGGACAGTATTGCAGTTCTGTTTGTCTTAGGGAAATGAGCAAACCACAGAGACAAAAAAGGAGGGAAGCATTTTCTCTATTTTCATGAGCTACTATCTGTGAAGGAAGAGGGTTTTGTTTTTGTTTTTTGATGTTGTAGATGTATGGATACTTGGTTTATCCTATTCTGATGGGGTTGTTCTTTTGAGGCTGAAGGGAGAGACCTATGGACGAGGGGTTGGACCTTCTCTAAGTGGGGCAGGCATCCTGGGAGAATGCAGGGCTGAGCAATTCCAAGGCCACCTGGCATTTGACAGGTGGCTGTAGGGGGGGTGAAAACTGTCTTATGGGTCTTCTCTCTCTTTTTGGACCTGGACTTTGAAGACACTAGTAGGTTTGATGAGGTGGTCTCTGCCCCTGGAGGTAGACAGAGCATAACAGAGGCAGCCTTCTAAGGGGATCAGTGAAGAAGAGCTCACTTGAATTACTTCACAACAAGCCACATCAAGTTGTTTATTAATCTTTGTTTGTTTCCCTTTTGTTAATGCTAAGTTTTAATTTTTAAATTTTTATTTGCAAACAGTACATGCTTACTGGAAAAAAACACGTATTGTTGATGTGCATATAAAAGTAGAAGTCACTCATCTCCTACCCCTAAGTAAACATTGTTACCAGTGTGATATAAATTTTTTGTCTTTTTATTTACAAATATACAAGTTAATATGAAAGTTAAAACAAAAATGAAATTCTTCTTTTTATTTACTTTTTTCTGCCCTTTTATTTCCTTCCTTTTATTTTCTCTCTATTTTCTTATTACCTTCCTCCTTTTCTCATTCTTTTATTTTCCTCACTCCCTTCCCTTCTTTCCATTTCCATCTTTTTTTTCTTTCTTGCTTTCATTTCCTAAATTTCACAAATATTTTCAAGTCCATATTATGAGCCAGGCACTTTCCCAGGTGTTGGGACTCCCTTGGCCATCCTTCCACAGGCCTCAAAGGGGTGCAGTTACTCTGCCCTTCCTGTCCCAAGCCTTGACTTACTACTATATCTTTAATTCCCCATGTTTATTTATGCCTTATGTATACGTGCTATATTCATATCTCATGAATTTGCTGTTTTTGCTTTTCTGATATCGGGATCCTGTCTTCCAGCAGATAATGTCAAAACTGGCCTTATGCCTTTCTATCTTGATGCCTTCTTTCAAATCGTCCTCCACTTTCCTTCTTCCTCTCCATTTGCCTCTTACCTCCTGGCCCCACACCCTACTCCATACACCCAGAATACCTTCCTCTGTATCTGTCACTAGTAGATTGTTGTGATTGAGAGCAGGGACTTCAGAGAGAAACATCTGTTATTTTAAATCCCAGGTCTGCCCCTTACTGTGTGCTTTCGCCAGAAGAAGAGGGAATACAGTAGGAAAGGTAGAGAATATAAGAAACAACAGTCAACATAGAAATAGGTAAAATGTGTCAATAACTTTGACTATTGATTTTTTAAATGTTTTTTTTTTTTTAATTTAAAAAAGAGGTAAAAGTAGGGCCAGCCCGTGGCTCACTCGGGAGAGTGCGGTGCTGATAACACCAAGGCCATGGGTTCGGATCCTATATAGGGATGGCTGGTTCACTCACTGGCTGAGCATGGTGCTGACAACACCAAGCCAAGGGTTGAGATCCCCTAACTGGTCATCTTTTGAGAAAAAAAATAAATAAATAAAACTAAATTTAGCCAGTAATTTAAGTTAGCTGGGGCAAGATGGAAATGTGAAGTAATGAAAGCTTGCTAAGTGGTGTCCTGTTCAGGAGGAGGGAAAAGAGAAATACAGAGTAACTTTAGTCTTTGGTTAGAAATGCATGTTAAAATTTCAGAGTAAGAACTAAATAAATAGAAATGCAATCTTGAGTTTTCCAAAGTAACAGAGGGGAAATAAAAGGTGTCCACATAAAAAAAAATTGAACCCAGAAGAAGGCAGGAAACAAGAAAAAGGAGTAAAGAGAAAATATGGTAAAATAAACCCTAATATAAAGGTAATTGTGATAAATGTAATGATTAAATCAATCTATTAAAAGAAATGATTATGTTTTTTTTTTTTTAATGTGGCAGTATTCTTCGTAGAGGAGATACACCTGAAACAAAACCAAACAAAGTAAGGAAGTTGAAATAAATATTCCAGGCAACCCTATTTTTAAAAAAAAGCTACTATAGCAAGGTTAACATCAGACAATATAAAATATAAGGCATAAAACAGTGATAGGACTGCAGAATGACCTTACGCAATAATAATAAAAGAATATAAAGCTTAAATGCATCTAACTATGTAACTTGAAATCTATAATGCAAAAACTTATAGACAAATTTGACAAATCTTTCATCACAGTGGGAGATTTTAACACACCACTTTTAGAAACTGTCAGACCAAGGAGGCAAAGAACTAGTAAGGATATGGAAGATTTGAACCACATAATTAACAAACTTGATCTCATATATCTAAAAAGATATAAACTAGCATTACAAATAGTAGAAAATAAAAATCCTTTCAGTACACATTGACTAATCATGGAAATTGACTACATGTAAGTTCACAATTGAAATCTCAACAAATTCCAATGAATCTGTATCAAACAGACTATGTTTTTTACGATAAAATTTAGTTGGGAGCCAACATTAAAAAGATAATTACAAATACCCAAACTCCCGTGTTTGGAGGCGGAAAAATAAACTCCTAAATAGCTCCTGAGGTATAAGAGGAAATCTCAATGAAAATGACAAAATATGTAGTTCTGAAAGATAACGAAAATAGTACAGATAAAACCTTGTGGCATTGCTTTAAACCATATTTAGAAGAATATGATGATGAATAAGAGAGATAGAAGAATTAATCCCCAAAGAACTGGAGATGAGCGAACAACCTGAAAAAAACTGTAAAATAAGTGTGTTTAAAATGATTGAAGAGACAAAAGAAGGAATAGAAACTTTAACAGGAGACAAGGACCCTACAAAAAGAGATCAGATTTTTTTAAAAAGAAGTACCAAATAGAACCACTAGAAATTATTTATGATTTGGGCTACCTACCCACGGGACTTTAAATTTTCAGACACATATTTATGTTTACATTGCTTAGGGAACCAATAGAATACATATTAAAAATTCTGAACCAGAAGGTAAGCAAATGTCAACCACTCTAATGAAACTAAAATGCTGACATTTATAAAGCAAGAAGAAAAATTACACTAATGGGCCTGAGCTATTAAGATTTTTCTGTGAACCTTAAATGAAGAATCCTAAAACTGTACCAGAAAGTCAAATATTCAAACTGTAGGTTTTGTATCTGTACCTAACTGAGTACTTTATCATTTACCACCAAGAAATCTCAACAATTAGTTTAGAGGCATAGCTTCTAACCACCTTCATATCAGACCTTTTAACTAGAGTCTTCATTCTGCAGATTTGATTTGCCTCCCATGTAAAATATAAACAGGTCGCAGCCTGCTTTTGTTTTTATTTCCTTAATGCTTTCAGAAGAGAGAATATGATAAAGTTTGTAGTAGCATTACAAAAATTTATTTGCTTTTTTAGGTCCCAGAGGGAAAAAAATACACACAAATGTACATAAAGCTACATAAACACATACCTCTATAGACAGACTGCAGCAGGAGAGTATCAAGCTTCATTATTTTTGCAGATAGGTCAGCTGGGAATATCAACTTCCTAAGAGTACTCAGCTGCTTAGTTTAAAGCAATGATTAATAAGAATGGACAAGTTCAACAAAATGTCAGTGATAAATTTAAGCACTCTTCGTATCTGGCCTCAGCAAGTGCTGCAGTTGAGTAGTACAAAGCTTTCAACAACGTGGGAAAAAAATCTAATCTAAATTAAGCTTAAGTGAAATTTTACCTTAATTTAGTTTCAGATAAAACGTTCTTTTATAGATTTCTTCCTCCGCATTAGAACTTCATTAGAATTCTTACAAAGAAATAACAACTTCTTATAGCTACTTATCCATTAGTCCCTTTGTTCCTTATTGCAGAAGTCGAGATGGGGCAGAAATTTTTTCTCATAGAAGGACAAGGAAATTTAGTTGCATAGGCTGAGTGGCATTTTTGAGCTCTTTTTGGAACCAAATCTCAAATCTCCCCCCTCCTTGTCTGGGCCTCTTTCCACATTCCTGATCCCAGTTTCAGGAAGTACACAAATTAACTCTGCTTCTTTTCAGCATGAAAATTCTTAGGAGAGCTCTCTTTGGTACCTGTCTTGTCTTTGTTGTCTCTTCACCTGCTCACTCCTTCACCCGTGGCAGTTTGGTTTTCTGTTCTTACCCCTTAACTGAAACAGCTTCTTCAAAGTACCAGTACTCTCCCAGACATCAGTCTCAGTCCTCAGATTCATTACTGGAAGTTTGATTTTACTGGCCACCCCTTTTGTCTTCAAACTGTCTCTATCTTTGGCCTTCCCCGTTTTTTCTTGGTACATATGATATTAATAACTAAGCATCTCAGCACTATTTCAGATTTCCTCATTTCCTGATGCTTATTATTTCAAATTTGTTTTCCAGTTTATCCTTTATTTCTTTAAAAATGAAGCTTTTTGTTTCTGCCTTGTCTTACCTTCTCATCATACATTTTTATTATTATGCACTTAATTCAGCAAATATTTATTGAAAGCCCATTACATGCCAAATTCTGTGCTAGGAGTTGGAGTTCAGGCATGAGAAAGGCAGACCTGGTCCCTATTAAGTTAATTACAGACTGTAGTAAGTGCTATGAAGGAAGATAAGACAATGATGTGAGAAGGAGTAACTATTTTATGTTCTACAGTCAAGGAAGAAGTGACATTTAAAATGAAACCTCTTGGATAAAACTGGTATGAAAGTACTTCAAAAAGTTAATGGAAAAATAGAATAACAGATAATATGAATCTTTCCATGAACTTTCTGAAGTACCCTCATAAATGCAAAAAGCCAAATGAAGCACTTTCCAGGCACAGAGGACACCAAGTGCAAAGGTTCTGAAGCCAGAGCATGCTGGAGTGTTCAAGAACCAGAAAGGAGGGCCACACATAGTCAGGCAGAGAGAGATTAGAATGAGATTGGACAGACAGCCAAGAGCCAGGTTAAGCAGGGCCTTTGTAGGACAGAATCACAACTTTGTGTGCATAAATGACACTTGAAAAATGTGTGGTGAATTACTATAGTGAAACTGACATATATAATTATATGATTGCCCACATACATCAAATGCTATTTAATGTGATGAAAAATTTGGATTTGAAAAGCTCTTTCTCTCTACACTCTCTCCCAGGCAACTTTACATCTTCAATATCACTATACATAGATGCATATGGTTAGAGCAAAGTAAAACATCTTTTGCTAGCTAGCTCATCAAAAGAATGTAAAAGATTATATGATGATAACTATAATGATAATGGTTAACAGTATGTGCCAAGTACTTTACTAAGTATTATCTCATTTAATAAACACAAATACTTTATGGCACAGGTACTATTACTGTCTCTATTTTACAGGTAAGGAAACTAAGGCACAGAAAGTTTCAGTAACTTGTGTAGAGTCACAAGCTAAGAAGTGGCAGAGTTGGGATTTGAACCTAGACATTTTGACTTTGAAGGTCAAGCTCTTAGCCAATAACTAGACTGCCTCTCAACAGAAATATGGTAAAAATCACCTTGTAAAGACTATCAAGTAAGTATTTACTGGTACACATGTACAAAAGACACCAGAAAGGATAACTTACCAACCAGATCTTACTTTCACATCTGGACTCTCCTCTGAGCTCTGGCCTCATTTCTGATGACTGGCCATCATGTCAGACTCAAACATTTAAGATCAAATTCACCATCTTCCTTATTAATACTGCTCTTCCTCCTTTCTTTATCTTTCTGTTATCTTCTATCTTTCTGTATTGAGTATCAATAGTCACTCAAGTCTAAAAAAATTTTAGAAACTCAAACTCGTCCTTGACTCCTTCCTTGATCTCCCCGCCTCCCCTAGTCAGATTAGTTTCCAATTACTACTGATTCTTCCTCTAAAACATCATCCATTCCTGGCTCTCCATTCACTCAGGCTTTAATGATTTCTGATCTGGATCATTACAAGGGCTCCTAAGTGCTCGCCCTATTTCTTATCTGTCTATCTCTTTCTCCAACCAACCTGATAATTCATTCTACACACTGTCAGCAGATTATCTTCCTAAAATATAACATGGTCAAATTAATCTCTTGCTCATTAGCCTTTGTGTGGGTCCCCAATGCCTAGTGAACCAAGTCCAAACTCACTAGCTAGGCCCTGAGCCCCTTCCATGATCCAACTCAAATCTACCTTTCCAATCCCTTTCCTGCCTCTCAGACCCCTTGTGCTCCAGACAAACTAAGCTCTTCACTAATCCTTAGTCCTGCCTTGTGCTTCATCAGCTATGTAGCACTAGGTTCCTTATACTAAATCAATGTGTTGAGTTAATGAATGAATTCAGGGACAAATATCCAGTCAAATAGTATATGGATAAACCTTTGGTTGATTCAGAATTTCATTTTTCCATCCACACAGTCCATGACCAACTCTACCATGTTTTCTAATATATCTCACTATCTACAAGACACAGGGTGAATAAATAGCCCCTGTCCACAAATGTGCTATAATTTAATCAGAGAACAGGTATATGAAATCTAACAACAGGAAAAGCAGAATTAAAAAATTTATATCATACTCTTACTAATTCCAGGGTCTAATAGTATTACTATATACCTTGGCTATGTTTTCTCTATCCATACCTGTGTGGAATCTTTATAGTCACTGCATCAGAAACAATGAAAATACTTTTTGTTAATTTTGTGTATTTATTATACCATTATATAGTGTTGGTATAAATATAATATTTTCTATAAACTCATTATTCCATTAGAAACAGTTAAAATGCCCTTGCGATTTTCTATATTCATTGGACATAGTGTAGTATTTTTGTAAGTATAAGATGGGGTAATACTGTATTAGTCCATTTCTGTTGCTTATAACAAAATACTCAAAACTGGGTGATTTATAAAGAAAACAAAATTTATTGCTTACAGTTTCTGAGGCTGGGAAATCCAAAGTCCACCTGGTGGTGGCAACAGTGACCCAGGAGACACACATTGCATCATGGTAGAAGCAGAGAGGGACAGTTCCTCATGCACTGTCCTTTTAAAGCCCTCAGAACCATGACCATAACCATCATTTTTAATCTATTCACTAAGGCATGATCCTACAATCTAATCACCTCTTCAAGGCCCCACCTTTCAATTACTGTAATAGGATTTCCCCCTCTCTTAACAATCACGGGGGCTAAGTTTCTAATACATAAAACTTGGGGGACACAATTCAAGCTTCAGGGAGTTTGGGGCGGACATTATTCAATCTACTACAAATACTAAGCACCATATAGTTTCATGGTATAATAGTAAGTATAGTATTTATGATACCATATCCTCTAGCATTCTGGGCATTAATACTTGTATCCAGAACATTTACATTATCTGATGCCAGAAGACAACATGTATAAAGGAATTCAAAATCTCCTTTATAAGCCAGTTAATAATTTTTCATTTAATGGAGAAAATATTTTTAAAAACAAAACAGTATAATTCAGAAGTTTCTGAAGTCATCTTTCTGCTGCTCCAAAATGTTGAATGGCTCTCCACTGCCCGTAAGATAAAGTGCTTACTCCTTACGTTGGCATTCAAAAGGTCTTCTGTAGTCTGACTGAAATCTCACATTCTAGCCTAATTCCTACAGTAATACAATACCTCTCCAATTTCAGCAAACTGACTGACTCTTCATTTTCCCACAGACCACATACTTCTTCAACCTCACATTTTTATTCAACCACTCCCATCTGTGTGGAATGCTCCCCTCTGTTCAGTTTTTAACTGGATCCTTCCCACTTTCCAGGCCTAGGTAAAATCCCATCTCCTCAGAAGAGCCTCTTCTCCCCATCCCAGCCTGAAATGACTCTGTTTCTCTTGACTTCTCTAGAGCTATTCATTTGAAAATCAATCACACACAACTTGGTGACATTTTTTATGTTGATATCTAGTTTTCTATAAATCTTATTATTTCACTTTTCATGCAATTATTTGGCAAACAAACAAATGGAAGGATCATTATAACTTGTCTTTACTATATTTTCTTGGCATCCTCCAGAGTATTTAGATAAGTGCCTTCATCATAAGAATTCAATAAATCATACCTGAATAGCTCAAAGTCTTTACTTAGAGGGGCCTCCTAGTTAAATTAAGAGAAACTTTCTCTCTCAACAATGATCATTTTCCTAATAACATAAGTTACTGCATAATCCTAAAAGAATGATTATTAAACAGTATACTATCTGTTATATTGAACAATATACTATCTGGTATATTGAAGTATGGTGGATCCCCCAACACATCATTAAAATCTAACACTGTTCCAGTGAGCATGGTCTCAAATAAACTTATGAAATGTAATACATTGACTGATGAGAAGCTCTAGTATCATCAGTCTTTTGTACAATTAAAGATAGATTATCTACTGTGAGCAACAGGACCAACTTGGGTTACCAGTTCCCTATGGCAGGCTAGTCATCCCAGGTAAGACGTTTACCAGGAAATGACATTCTCCTTGGCTTCTACTCATTCATTAGAGACCACAGGTAAAGTAGATCTAAAGAGCACAGGATCATAACTGTGATTTTTAAAAGCTGACATCTTCAAGGACAAATATCAGAAGACTTAATGTAACTACTTAGTAAGCGAATGACAAGCTTTGTGCTTAAAAATAAACTTGGATATGGAAAGCTGCATAAGCAGCTTAAAGGATGGTGAAACAAGGTTAAGCATCAATGTCATTCATTAGAGACCACAGGTAAAGTAGATCTAAAGAGCACAGGATCATAACTGTGACTTTTAAAAGCTGACATCTTCAAGGACAAATATCAGAAGACTTAATGTAACTACTTAGTAAGCGAATGACAAGCTTTGTGCTTAAAAATAAACTTGGATATGGAAAGCTGCATAAGCAGCTTAAAGGATGGTGAAACAAGGTTAAGCATCAATGATTAGATAAATGCTTGAGGAAAATGTTTAAAAATGATCTTTCAAGCCACGACCTTGATTCAGTGGACAAAGATGAGTCATTGGGAGGCCCAGAAAAGAGGAAAACTGGTGAAGATTCACTCTTAGTACCAGCTATGGCATACTTCAAGCCCCTTGTTTCCATTCTCCTTTCCACACCCTTTCTTTCAATTAAGCTAGTTCCTTTTCTCAGCCCACTGCTCCCAATTTCACATTGCCTTTTACACCCTCTTATATACCTGATCAGCCTATGTTTTCTTTCAGAAATTACTTTACATGTCAGTTCTTCCTGGAAACCTCGTCTGATTAGGTGGGTCAAGGTGAAGGTCATCTATACCCACAGTAAAATATTATCTCTCCCTCTACTTGTATTTCTTAAGGCATAACTGTAAGAGACAGTAACCTCAAAATATTTGGATATGTGTGTAGACACTTTAAAATATGTGTTTTGAGCCTAGTTGTTCATTTAATATTTCCTGAGAGCTCAACATTAATTTAAAAGTATTCTGAAGAGATCATCTAAAATTGTAATAAATGAACTAAAAAGGAAGGCTGAAGAAAATGAAACATGAAATGAGAAAAAAACCACAACTTTTATGTAAGCAATTCAATTATTTATGCAGCATACATTTATTAGGCAACTGTTATATGTCAGGCACTGTGCTAGACACTGGAGATACAGTGTTGACCAATATAACTCAGAGTTCATTAAATAGAAATAAATATAACAGACACTCAATAAGAAATTTTTATGAAAAAGTAACTAGAGGCTGAAGAGAGACTGATAACGACCAAAGATCTAAGTTTGTGGCAGTAGGTGAGATATCTGAAAGGGCCTATTTATTCAATGCTACTCATTCCCAATGAGCAATATGTGGTTCTGAACACCACCCACCCATAGAGCATTCTGGAGATGAAAGTAAAATGATTAAGGTCAAGGATTTTATTAAACAAAGACCTCTTACAAAAAAGGTTTGGATGGGGTAACTATTGGTAAATTTGGAAGAGGCCAGATTATAGCATATTCAGCGTCATAAGGAAAAGGAAGAATTTATATTCATGAAAGAATTTAAGGAAGAGTTAATAAGAAAGAAAAAGACTTTAAAAAAATAACCCCCAAGTCCCCTCAATATTTTAAACCTTTTTTTTTTTTTTACCCCAACAACAATAACAAAAAAAATGACTTTCCAAAGGAAGTGGTGGAAGAAACCCCATTGCTTGAGACATTAAAAACCAGATGGTCCAAAGCCCCAGAAAATATTCACGTGGGATCAATCCCTCACTGGGTGAAAGCAGAGGAACCAGACTAATGTAATATGTGTTTTGACTCTGTAGCTTAGCAATGCTATGAAAATAAAGATTCACATTTCCTTGGACTTTTCCTTAACTTCTTAGCGTTCCTCTGTGTTGCTGTAGCATTCTATGTTGACATCTATTAGAGCTGGCCACACAGAAATTGCCTGTTTCTTGGATGTCTCTTCGGCTAGCTCCGTGTATTGGGAGTTTATCAGGTTTTCTGCCTGCCCCCGTGGGAGTGCTGTGTACCCTGGGTTCTGGAAGTGCTCCTCCTACACAATGCTTTTGCATTTGCTTCTGCCAGAGCCCCAGGGGTTTCACGATTTTTATGTTAAATTTCTTGGCTCTAGAACAGCACACTTGAGAATAGTATAAATTTGGATCTTACATTGTATAGTCTTGGGGTTTTGATTTCTCACAGGAAACCCTTCCTTTCCCCTGCTTCCAGAACCCTGGGAAGACAAAAAGCTTCCTTGTGGCTTCCCTGGGCTTGTGGGGGATCTCACTTACAGCTCTCTGCTTCTCATGGGCCCAGAGCCTTGTCTCCTGTATCCATGAAGGTGTTAAAACTCCAGCCTCAGCCTCATCCTGCAGATGGTTAGTATATCATTTTGAGCAAGTGAGGAAAGATAGGTCTGTTTCAGTATGGTTGATTATATTGCTAGATGTTGAATTCCTAGCCATAAGTAATCAATTATTACAAAAACACTACAATAGAGACTGAAGTACTTGATTTATAGACTTTAATTCAAATCAAATAAACAAAATTCTGAGTATATACTATAGGCAAAGCTCTATGCTAGGTGTCTAACATCCTGTCTTCTGAGTACTGATGAGCTTTATAGTCGTAATATTAATTACTCATTGACAAGAAGAAATATTTGTTGAATTTATGAAGGAAGAGATCTTAAATGGCTGCTGAATTTATGACATAAATGATCCTAAATAGCTGCTTAAAACTATTTAGGGTAAAAATGACATTTATATGTATAAAGAATTATACAAAAATTATGTCAAGGTAGAAGTCCATACAGATCTAAATGTACACTTTGATTTTATAAGCTATCAATAATACATATTTGCATTTGAAGTCATGTTAAATCAGGTTAATGTGGTTACTTTGGAATATATCTTAAAAATGGAGTTGGCATTCCAATCAACTAAAGTCCTTCTGATTTAAATAACTTATTTTATTCCCTATTCGATCAATCATTTTCTCCCCCAGAAAATCAAACCAGTTTTTGCGCTATTCATTTGCAGAACTTACATGACATAAACATAATGTGACAGAAGTTGTTTGTTATTAAGAGAAAGTATATCATCTCAAAGAAACTTGTCATCTGGAAATAGGAAAAATCACACAAAGTAATTTTATTTGTATGGTGGCCCTTTCACTGTTGGCTACATTTGTGACAGCTGATTTCATATTCAGTAGTAACAATGTTTTGTTTATGCTTGAATGTACTGCAGTAGGATGTAGATTTTACTCAGAATGTTCCTGGTTGGAAAGAAGACTGTTCAGTTAAATGATACACTTGAGCACTAGTTATGAGGAAATATAGACATTATGTTATATATCTAAGAAAATGAGGCTACCATTTTGGTATCAAAATACAGTGTCAAAATTTTTAAGTTTTACTTTACCCTCAAATCGTAAAATTATTGTTTTTGGAGTTCAAAAGTAGAAAAATATTGGTGATTTTGTTTGATTCAAACTACGTGAAGCACTTGTTAGCAACAGGTACAGGTTTTAGGAAATCATGTGTACTAATATAAAAAGTATGGTTATAAGGAATGAGCTATGGGGACAGCTAATCTATTTGACAGAAAGAGTTATTGTTGGACTTTTGATATAGTAATCAAACTAGGGTTATATTTCTCATTTTCAAGAACACTAATGCAGTAAAAAACATTGATATGTTTTGTTGAGGTTCTTGCAGTGGTATAGCAAATCTTATTTGTAAATTTTAATGTAATCTTGGTGACATCTACTTTAAAGAAGCCTAACTGAATTGTGTTGAATCTTTTGGTTTGTGACGTGTGTATGTGTGTGTCTATGATTTGTTTTGTTTTGATTTTACTTTTCAATATATGAAAATACCCACGAGACCGGCTCCTGCTGAATTTCTGGTCAATATGTCATCAGTGCTATGAGTGCACGTTGTCAGTTGTTTAAACATTGTTGAATCCATTGTGGGTTGGCAAGAAGCATCTGGGAGCCAGACTTTTCCTGTGGACACATGCCAAGTAGTGTATTGTATTTCCCTGCTAAAGTGAACTATATTAAGATAATTTTTCTTCTTGAGTTTTTCAAATCACAAATTATTTTCCAAAGCTAAGTAAAGGATCATATGATAAAATTGTTTATTATAAAACTACTTGAATTCTGTATCGCTGGTTGATAACTACTTTTATTTAGCTAGAGTAGGTGTAAATAAGTCATGCAATTAAACGACATTCAGATAGTTAACATTATTCTTCTTAAGCAGACTGTTCAGGAAAGTTCATATATCATGTATTCTCTTTAAATCAATGTTTTACTCTAAGCAAGGACAATAAACATTGAATGACCCTTTAATTAAGTACTATAGTTGGATATGCCATTAAATTTACATGTTTGATTACATTATTTAATTAGATGAAAATAAAACCCTAAATTGCATTTTAATATACATAATTATAGCATAGCATTTATTTTAACTAAAAATGCCAGGAAAACTTTATAAAATGTCATATTTAATGTTAAAAAAATATCTGAACAGTTGTGGTTTTTGGATGAGAAAACAAGAATGCTTTGCCATACTAGAAAATAGGATAGGGGTTAGTTTTGGATTACTGACATTGCCCAGACCCTAGGCCTCTGAGGTGGCAAGGATTTGTCTTCCCAGAATGGATAAGTTAACTCCATTTACTACCCTGGGACACTGTGGGTGAGATCTTAAAAAAGTAACATCTGGTTACTCGCTGTGTACATTAAAAATACCCCAGCTCTTTTACATAAGAGCAGACATTTTGTTTATGTTGGCTTTATTTCTGGAATTCAAGTAAATGAAATTTTGCAAATATGAGTTCAACCTGTCCCGTTCAGGGGCCAAAACTGAGTTTAAGTGTGTTGTTTATAACCTCAAAATTTTATTCTTATGTACTTTGTAGAACTTCAATTATTATGTTGCAGGAATGCACACCAGGACCTCCATCAGATGAGTTTTGTATGCCTAACTTCCCCTTCATCCCCCTGCAGGTTCTGCCTTGTTTCTTTTGGCAGCCTCTTTCTACAGAAATATTCCAGTTCTAGAAGATCTTTCCCTTTTCAGGCATTATAACATTTTGTCATAAGTTTTTCTGTGTGTCAAGAAAATACCTCTTACCTTAGAACTGAAAACACCTTAACATATAATTCTGAAAGTCTATGCACAGCCCCTCATAGTACATGGAAATTTGTATTTTGAGAGTGCCATACTTTTGTATTATGTAAAGTGCTTTAATTTGCTGCAGTTTTTGTATCTTACCACAGTCAAATCTGGTGAAGAGCTATAGCTATCTTTTTGGGTATTAATCAGTCTCCTTAGGCTCCTGGTTAGGATGGAAACTCCTCTCGGCTCTGCTTGTTTCAGGGCTTGGCCTTACTCTGTTTTTTCCTCATATTCAGTCTCTGGGAGGAAGGTGATAGGAGATGATTTTTCCATTTGCAAGCTGCCTTCTAACTGAAAGGAAAATGGAAGGGGCAGATGCCAAGCTTTTCACTTTCTGTGGCCATGACTCTTCTGTTTTTCAGCAATTTATACTATTTTTCAAGGGAGTTTTTTTTTTAGATTGTCAGAGTTAGCCAAATTATTTTGTCATTGAAGAGTGTTAAAATAAGAATATATGTCAGTATGACATATTAAAATTTTTATAAGTTGCATGTTATGGCATGTAACAGCAATAGGTTAAAGTGCTGTTTAATTAACAAATATAGGAACAAGTGATATATGCAGGGAAAGGGAAGAAGTATAGTGCTTCAGAACTTGGACTTTGGAGACAGACTGCCTGGGTTCAAATCCTGACATTACTTTTTAAAGTTGTGCTATGCTGATGAAGTTACTTAAATGTTTCTATGCCTCCGTTTCTTCATCTATAAAATGGGAATTACAGCTTACTTTCCTCATGGGTTTTGAAGACTGAATGAGATTTATGTATATAGTGCCTAGTGGTGCTTGGTACACAGCAAATCTTTGGATTATTACTATAATCGCTGTTATTATAAATCTACTGTGCCTATTTCTGTCTTCACAGTAATTTTTTAAAGTAGATCTTATAGTTTTGTTTTCCACATGAGAAAATTCATGTTCAGACCGTTTAATTAATTTGTCTGAGTTTGTACAGCTGTTGAAAGAAGGTAATATGAACTTCTGGAATATGAATTTTATTTGCATATATATAGTTCCATTGTATCTTTTGAGAACATATATGGGATTAATTCCTGCTTTACTAATTCTGTTATAATTAATTTTACATTGAAATTAATTTATTATTTAGTGAGGTATACCTATATTTTGAAGCTTTAAAGGTGAGTGCCATTTGAAGGTACAACATTCTAAACAAATTACATTCAAATAATGATAGAACACTTGAACATTTTGAAACCTTATGTAAAAGAAAACCTCAGAAGATATGGCTCTGGATCATTGGTTCTCAGAATGTTGCCATGGGACCATCAGCATGGCTGGGAACTTGTTAGAGATGCACATTCTTGGGCCCATCCCAAATCCACTGAATCAGAAACTCTATGGTGGGACCCAGTAATATGGGTTTTAACAAGGCCTCCAGAGGATTCTGACGCCTGCTAAAGTTTGAGAACCACTGCTCTAGGAAAGCAACACATCATGGTGATATGCAGAGATATTGCTGTGGCTCATAATAATCTAGTCCCAAACTAGAAGAAGGAGCATGTGGTAGCAACAGAAAAATATAAGAGGTGCTGTTATTTGTAATTGCCCTATAAATATTAAATATCCAATACTATGTGCTTGATTCCTTACATTTCTTGGATTTAGGCCTTCTTAGCAGGTGGCACTATTACTGTTGGGAACAACCAACTAACTTCAGAAGACTGCAGGACTGAGAGTGATTCCCCACCTTCAGCTTCTTATTGGCTGGGACACACAGAACCAGGGATTAGGATGGTTAGTTTTTCTAGTATTCAGCAACTAGGAATCTTCAACTAAGAGGAACTGATGGAGAGGGTGAAAAATCAATAAGCAGTCATCACCATTACACCTTTTTCCTTCTTCAGACATAGTTTAAATATGGAAGTAGCATATTAAAAAATGAGTAAGGCCAAAGGACACAGGAAGTAAATAGGGAAACTGCTGTTATATCCAGATTTAATTGTGGAGAAAATTGGGCAAAAGTAGTTGTCATAGAATTCATAATATCCAGTGAGTAAAAGCCTGGCCATCAGCCAGACATATCTGCCTAGACTTTAGGAATGCAAATTTCAGAAATTTCAGAGAAAGAATAGGCACAAATATATGTTATTAAAGACAAACAGTGTTTTAAAATGCCATTTGGATTTTAATTGTAAATGATTTCATTGTGGAAAAATGGAGGAGAAACAAATATATTAACGCCCTTGTGCTAGAATCCATCCAATGAATGAATGAATGCAGCTTTTTAAGAGACATGTATCAACAACTGAAATGGCCAAATAATCTAAGAAAATATGAGAATAGCTGAAATTTAAAAATTATAAGTACAACAAAAAGTATAAAATAGCTAAGTGTTTTTGTTTGTTTTCAAAACTTATTTGGGACAATACTTCAGAGAAAACAGCTCAGTTTCTATTTTATTTGCTCCTTTTCTGTTAAAATTATCCTCCAACTGATAAGATTTGTAAGAGGTAACAGAAGCCCAGAACTGGAAAAGAGATTCTAATAGAATACCTAGCTAGCCAAATCCATTTAGCTTTCATTGAACAAACATTCTTGGAAAACCTTTTTTGTTCCAGCCCCTGAGTTAGGCTGCAGTAATATAAACAAGCCCTTAGAGAGTTCACACATGGAGGAAAAGCACACTAGTAGATAAATGTTTGTAGTTGCCTATAAGTGGAATGATAACGGAGGCCTATACCAAGTCTGTGAGAACACCAAGTGGAGAGTGGCCAGCTGCCTGGAGAGGTTTGGGAAAAGCTTCCTAGATTGTGGATTGAGCTATGTCTTAAAGACAGGTGGAACTTAAGTTTGTCTTCTTGCCCATATATAACTACATTACAAGAGAACTTGTAAGTGAAGTCATTGAACTACTGTCACTGGTTTTGACCATGAAAGATGAGAGAGATGTATGGAGTCTAGCAATTAAAATGTGAACTTTTCAAAAAGAGTAGAAAATTGTAGTGTCTTACGTTGTGTTTCCTGAAACAGAGTCTAAGACAGTTGCATGTAGAAGGTTTATGAGTGAGTGATCTTGAGAGATACCCTTGGATGAAAGTGAGGAAGGCAGGAATACACTGGGGTGACTCTTCAGGATTGTGCCCAGTGGAGGCAAGGTGGCCTGTGTTGTACCCCTTCATCAGCTAGTCATTGGCTCCAGGCTGTCCTCTGGGAGAGTATAACCTTGATGAGGCAGTTTCCTATAGTTGAGGGCAGTCTTAGTGAGGAACTGTGAGCCAAGCCCAGCCTGAATCCCAGTCGTTGGAGGATGGCTCTGTTGGTTTTGAAGAGGGCATCAGTATCCACGACAGGTGGATTCTGAAAATTCTAGATAGTTTAGGGACTTCGAAGTGTACTCCAGAGAGGCTACTACCATAAGGTATCAAAGGGAGTCTTTTATGGTATCTAGAAGATGAAACACTGATTACTGGAGTCCAATGTAGGTTCAAGAAAATGACAGACATATAACTGGACTTTAGCAAAGCATGTGGTCAGAATTCACATGAATTCTCTACAGATAGACCACTAAATAACTGATTTTACAGCTGTGCCCAAAGGGTGCTAATTAATTGATTTTGTGCATGCTTTAGGGCTTTATTCTCAATATTGTCATATCCAACATACTCATCAGTGCATTGGATGAATACACAGGCCTGCTCTCAATAGACCAAAAAGCATGGGTCAAATCTAACAAGATGAAATATGATAGGATGTCCAACTTGCTCCAAAAATCTAGTTGCACAGGAACAAGAATGGAAAGACTTGGCTTCACAGCAAATGGGAAAAACACATAGGAATTTTGGTCAACAGCTCAATATGAGTCAGCATTGTAATGTGATTCAGTCCTGAGAGTGTATGCTTTGGAAATATAAAATGACTATCAAACTGAGTTCTGGGTTAGCAGGATTTAATTTTTTTTTTCATATGGTGGATGAACAGTGTTTAGATATTTGACTACAGTTAGCCTAGAAAGTACAGGCAGCCATTCTCAAACTTTTGGTCTCAGGATACCTTTAAAACCTTAAAAAATTTTAAGGACCCCCACCACCAAAAGCTTTTGTTTACATGGATTCTGCCTCTCAACATTTATCATAATAGAAATTAAAACTAGGAACTTTTAAAATGTTTATTTATGAATGAATTTAAAAATCATGGTGATAAACCTAGTATATGTGTATATAACTTATTTGTAGGAAAAATAACCATACTTCCTCCCAAAATTAGTGAGAAGAGTATGGCATTATTTACATTTTTGCAGCTCTCTTGAATGTCTATCTTAATAGAAGACATTTAGGCTCTCATCTCGGCTTTTACATTCAATTTGTTGTGATATATTGTTTTAGTTTAAGTAGTCAACATGTGAAGAAAATTCACCTCATAGAGATCTGCTTTAATAGTCTTTGCAGGTAATTGTCGATATTCTTCTTTGATACTGTACCCAAACTCATCAAGTGCTAGTTGAAGATTATTTAGAATGTGGAAAATGAAACCATATCAATAAGCTTTTCATACTCTTTTACATTAAAGTTCATGGGTCTGTCTTTCACTTTGAATAGATCTTCTACCCATGCATGATTTTGTAACATCCTGTGTTGGTCAGTTGGAAAATACTGGTTTACTACATTACGCAGAACTTCCAAATATCAACACAATTATGAAACAATTAAAACCCACGTTTTGTTAATATCACCACTGATTTCATTAGAAAAATCTTAAATATTGGGGAGCTGTCTAGCTTGCAGTGGTGGGTATAAGTTTCTGAATTTCTAATATTTGCTTGAAGGCTCAAATGTTGTCTTTGGCAAGGAATGCTGTTAGTTGTTTTTCTTGAAATGACAAGCTCACTTTGTTTATTTTTGAGAAAATGTCTGCCAGATTCCCTAGTCTGAATAACCATAGTTTGCCTGCCAGTCATTCAAGTAAAAATGGTGGTGTATGAAGAAAAGCAGCTTGTTCAGCTCACCTCTCATACTCTTGCACATCTGGTGATACAGCAGAAGTGTTTTATGTGTTGTGATTTTGTCACACAAAATTTTAAAAGTGTATGTACTCAAGGATGATATTAGGTGAAAATAATTTTTACTACTTCATTAAGGGCATTCTTCAGTGAAACTGGTTGCTGCTGCTTTGTTTTTTAATGCTAGTGCAAGGCAGTGAAGAATACAATGACAGTTCCGTGTCACTACATTGATTTATGCTAAGATGTCAGCAGTTTTACCCATCATTGCTTTGCAACATCAGTGCAAATGTTAACATTAGTGAAAAAGGCACATAATGTCTTCGTATTATTATGAAAATAGTTTTGCCTCACAGACTCCCCCCACTCCCTGCCAAAGGGTCTTGGAAACCACTGCCAGTACAAGGGATATGGAGCCAGTAAGTCTAATGGGGATAGTTCCTCAGATGGGACTGTGCTTTTTCTTTCTTGGGTTCCTGAAAATGAGGTTAAGGCATACTGTGGGTGATGAGGATAGGCCTGCAAAGGAAACAGAGTGAAAGCCTGTAATGAATGAGCTCCGCACTGGTATATCTGCTTTTTTCCAGAGATTATAGTAGCAGTTGTAGATCCTTACAAAACAGCCATGTTACAATGAAATAATCTTAACACCAACCTATTTATCATTAGATGGCATTTTTTTTACTTAATAAAATTTAAAGCAAACCAAAAAGATCTAAGTTGAGATGAAACATTTTACTTTCTAAAAAGGGATTCAGAACAGTTTACAATGAAATTGCATATACATTTGGTATAAGAAGTGTATGGGGATAATGAAATACATATTCATTTGGGATATTCTTACTAAAAATAAGAATCAAGAAAAACCAGTAACTGAATAAAGGTGGCCTAGAAGAGGTGTTAATAGTGTTAATAGTGGTTGTGGATAGATCATGGATGATTTAAGAATTTTTTTCTTCTTTATCTCTGTTTTCTGACTTTCAGCAATGAGTAGACATTACTTTTGTAACAAGAATAATAAGAAAAAAGTTTAATTTAAATGAAAAAAGGAACTATAATTGTACCAGAAATCCAGAGCCATATAGAGGATATTATAACTGAGAAATAATTTAATTTAGACTTTCCTACTTTAAAAGAATTTTAGTATTGCAGAATTTGTTATAAATTTTAATTAAAAAGCTAAGAATTTGGGCTTTATAGGATAGCTAGAGGAATTTTGTATTATAGCATACAATGAATAATACACTGGCACAAGAAGGAGCCATGGTTCACAATTTCCCCATGCCTACAACTTTTTAGAATAGGATCATTTTCTGACTCACAGTTGCTTCTAACTGGTAGAATCTGCCCTGTTAAAACTTTATTTTTAACCTACATGCTTTCCTTGTCTGTCATAATTGCCTATAGATGATCAGGTGTATATGAGACTGTTCCTGAAACAGGGAAGTACTTCTCAAGCAGCAGAGGACTTTTTCAGAAATGTCTGTGGTGCATGTTGCACAGAAGCCCGTGCAGGGAGAAGAGTGCAGGGTGCAAGCTTGTGTGACCTTGGTCCAGTCATTCAGCACCAGTTTACTTCACCTTTTATGAAATAAGAAAATTGAAGGAGATTATATCTAAAGTTTCTTTCCCTTCTAAAATTTTTTCCTGGATCCTGTCAAATGAGATCTTTGCTTGAGTTTGAGTTTTTTCCTCAACATCCCAACTTTGATGTTAACAAATGTAATGTCTATGTGAAAAATATTTTTGCATTTTCAAATTTGCGTTTAATAAAATATAGTACAGAAATATACTATACTCTGATGGCATTTCCTTTTGCTTTTGAAGTGAAATGGTAATCTTTTCATATTAAATCTTTTAAGAAAGGAATGCCAAGGTTAAAAATTAGATTGTGTTATTGAATAACTATTGCTTATTTTATTGCTTTTAATATCATGTTAACCTTCTTGGTTGCTAAATTAATAAATTGCTGCAAAACATTAACTCCTAAGGTGATAAACTTGATACTGCATACTAATTAGGATCTTTTTCTTGAGAAGTCTGGTTATCTCATTGACCTCCCCAAATTATTGTTACAGTGCTGTGGGATAGACACTATTCTTCCTACTTTGAAGTACAGAGATGATACCAAAAGTTAGAGACAGTGTTAAGGTTTTTAACAATAGCCCCCACTTTGCCTAATTTCCAGGAGAATAAACATGACTCTAAATATGCTATTTCAGTCATCTTTATCCTTTTGTTCATTTTGAAGTTTCTGTGATGCTAAAAGGCATATGCTGGCCCTGAAATGGCCCCATGCAGGTGAGCTCGCTGGCGCCAGCTAGCCAGCGGAACCACGTGGCTCCATGTGGCCCCTCATCCTGCCTCAGACCTGTGGGGAGCACCAGCCTATGGATCTGACCCACGAAGTTTGTCCCAGCAGAACTCCATGCATTAGGGGCTCATTCTATGACCACAGAGTCTCAAATGGGAACCAAGTTGATTTAATATAACCACCACCACACTTCTGTCAAGTAAGACAGTTCATCCCCTGCAGTAGCAACCAAGGCCACTCCCCAGCCAACCTCAGTGTAATAGAAGAAGCAAACCCCCTACCAAATGACCAAGCATCAGCAAAAAAATACTAGAAGTACAAACAATAAAGAAGAAATGACACCACCGAAAGGATACAGTAATGCCCCAAAGTCAGACTCCATGGAACAGGGAATCCTTGAAATGTCTGAAAAAGAATTTCGAGTAATGATCTTAAGAAAACTTGAAGAAATAAAGGAAGACTCAATTAGAGAACACAATGAAACAAGAAAAAAACATCCAGAATATGAAGGAGGAAATCTACAAAGAGATTAATACCATAAAAACGAGTGTAGCAGAACTTCTAGAAATGAAAGACTCACTCAACAAAATAAAAAACAAAACTGAGAGTTTGGGCAGCAGGGCAGAGCAAGCAGAAGACAGAATTTCAGAGCCTGAAGATGGTCTTTTTGAAATAACTCAGGCAGACAAAAAAAAAAAAAAGGAAAAAAGAATTAAAAATAATGAGGAAAACCTAAGAGAGACAGCAGACAATCTCGAGCTCTTTAACATCCAAATTGTGGGTATTCCTGAAGGGCAGGAAAAGGGAAAAGGTATCAAAAACCTACTCAAGGAAATAGTAACAGAAAACTTCCCAGGTGCAGGGCGAGATACAGACCTTCAGATTCAGGAAGCTCAAAGGTCCCCAAACAGATTCAACCCAAAAAAGATCCTCCCCAAGACATACTATAGTTAAATTCGGAAAGCTCAAAGACAAAGAGAGAATTCTACAAGCAACAAGAGAAAAGCATCAGGTCACTTATAGGGGAACCCCCATCAAACTAACAGCAGACTTCTCAACCAAAACCCTACAAGCCAGAAGAAAGTGGAACGATATATTCAAAATACTAAAAGAAAAAAACTGCCAGCCAAGAATTCTTTACCCAGCAAGGCTCTCCTTCAGAAATGAGGGAGAAATAGTGTATTTCCCAGAAAAACAAAAGTTGTGGGAGTTCACCATCACATGACCAGCCCTGCAAGAAATTCTCAAGGGAGTCATTCATCTGGAATCTGAGTAACGGTGACCATCATCACGAATACACAAGAAAGAGCAAAACCCACAGTTAAAACAAAAATGCCAGCCAGAAAGAGAAAGAAGCCAAACCATTCCACCTTAAATCCCCAACTCACATTGAAAAAGAGAAATAAAAGGGGAAATAATGATCAAAAGATACTTAAACCACCTAAATAGCAATTAAATGAAAGGAACTAAACAACACTTCTTGATAACTACTCTAAATGTGAATGGACTAAACTCCCCATTCAAAAGACAGAGACTAACTGACTGGATTAAAAAGATAGACCCAAGTATATGCTGTCTTCAAGAGACCCATCTCATCTGTAATGACACTCACAGGCTAAAAGTGAAGGGATGGAAAAAGATATTCCATGCAAATAGAAACCAAAAACGAGCAGGAGTAGCTATTCTTATATCGGACAAAGTAGACTTCAAACCAAAAAACATTAAAAAAGACAAAGAAGTCCATTATATAATGATAAAGGGAACTATCCAGCTAGAAGACATAACAATCATAAACAGGTATGCACCCAATACTGGAGTACCCAGATACATTAAGCACACAGTCTTAGACCTAAAGAAGGAGATGGTTCCTAATACATTAATAGTGGGTGATCTGAACACCACTCTCTCCATATGGGACAGGACTTCCAGGCAACAAGTCAACAAAGAGACACAGGATTTAATCTACACCCTAGACTAACTGGACTTGGCAGATATATACAGAACATTTCACCCAACAGCTAAAGAATACACTTTCTTCTCATCAGTTCATGGTACATTCTCCAGGATGGACTATATATTAGGCCAAAAATCTAGTCTCAGCAAATTTTTAAAAATTGAAATCATTCCAACAGTCTTTACAGACCACAGTGGACTAAAACTGGAGATTAATAATAAGAAAATTGCTGGAAGATATACAAATACATGGAAAATAAATAATAGGCTCCTGAATGACCTATGGGTCCAAGAAGAAATTAAACAGGAAATCAAAAAATTTCTAGAAACTAATGAAAATAAAGATACATCATACCAAACTTGTGGGATACTGCAAAAGCAGTAATAAGAGGGAAATTTATGGCAGTAAATGCTTATATCAAAAAAATGGAAAGACTCTAAATAAACAACCTAATACTGCACCTGAAAAACAACAATCAATCCAATCCTAAAGGTAGTAGAGAGAAAGAAATAATTAAGATCAGAGCAGAACTGAATGAAATAGAGACCCGAAAAACAATAGAAAAGATTAACAAAACTAAAAGTTGGTTTTTCAAGAAGATAAAATAGACACACCATTAGCTAGATTAACAAAAAAAAGAAGAGAGAAGACCCAAATAACAAAAATCAGAAATGAAAAGGGAGACATTACAACTGACAGTGCAGAAATACAAAGAATCATTAGAGACTATTATAAACAACTGTATGACAACAAATTTGAAAATCTGGAAGATATGGATAAGTTTCTAGACACATATAAATTACCAAGACTGAACCAAGAAAAGATAGAAAACCTGAACAGACCAATAACAAGCAAGGAGATTGAAGTGGTAATTAGCAATCTTCCAACAAAAAAAAGTCCAGGTCCGGATGGCTTTACAGCTGAATTCTATCAAACTTTTAAAGAGGAGTTAATACAAATTCTCATGAAACTGTTCCAAACAATTGAAACAGACTCTACTCTCCCAAACTCATTCTATGAGGCCAACATAACTCTGATACCAAAACCAGATAAAGACACAATAAAAAAAGAAAATTACAGGCCAATATCCTTGATGAACCTAGATGCTAAAATCCTCAATAAAATATTAGCAATTAGAATACAGCAATATATTAAAAAAAAATTATACACTATGATCAAGTGGGATTCATCCCAGGGATGCAAGGATGGTTCAACATACAAAAGTGAGTAAATGTGATACATCACATCAACAAGCTCAAGGACAAAGACCATATGATCATCTCAATAGAAGCTGAAAAAGCATTTGACAAAATTCAACATTCCTTCATGATAAAGACTCTCAACAAATTAGGTATAGAAGGAAAATTTCTTAAAACAATAAAAGCCATTTATGACAAGCCCACCACTAGTATTACTCTAAATGGGTAAAAATTGAACTCCTTCCCCTTAAGGACAGGAACAAGACAAGGATGTCCACTCTCACCACTTCTGTTCAACATAGTACTGGTGGTACTAGCTAGAGCAATCAGGCAACAGAAAGAAATAAAGGGAATCCAGATTGAAGAAAATGGAGTCAAACTTTCCCTGTTTGCAGATGACATGATACTATATATAGAAAAACCTAAAGACTCTATCAAAAAACTCCTAGAGCTGATTAATAACTTCAGTAATGTTGCAGGATACAAAGTAAATGCCTAGAAATCAGTAGCATTTATATACTCAAATAATGAATTAACAGAAAGAGAAATAAAGAAAGTAAGCCCATTTACAATTGTCACCAAAAAAATATGGTACCTAGGGATCAATTTAACCAAGGAGGTTAAAAATCTCTACAATGAGAATTACAAACCTCTTCTGAAAGAAATTAAAGAAGACACAAAAAGATGGAAAGATATTCCATACTCTTGGATTGGAAGAACTAACATTGTGAAAATGTCTGTACTACCCAAAGCGATCTACAGATTCAGTGCAATCCCCATTGAAATACCAATGACATTCGTCACAGAAATGGAAAACACAATCTTACCTTTCATATGGAAAAACAAAAGACCCCGAATAGCCAAAGCAATCCTGAGCAAAAAACAAAGCTGGAGGCATAACTCTGCCTGACTTCAAATTATGCTACAAAGCTGTTGTAACCAAAACAGCATGGTACTGGTATAAAAATAGACATTCAGACCAGTGGAGTAGAATAGAGAACCCAGAAATCACTCCTCAGGCTTACAGCCATCTGATATTAGACAAAGGCAACAAAAATCTACATTGGGGAAAAGATTGCCTCTTCAACAAGTAGTGCTGGGAAAACTGGATATCCATATGCAGAAGAATGAAACTAGATATGCATCTCTCACCATACACTAAAATCAACTCAAAATGGATTAAAGACCTAGGTATAAGACCCAAAACTGTAAAATTACTAAGGGAAAATATAGGTGAAACACTTTAGCAGTTAGGTCAGGTTACAGGTTTATGAACATGAGCCCAAAAGCAGAAGCAGCAAAAGAAAGGGACTATATCAAACTAAAAAGTTTCTGCACAGCGAAAGAAACAATCAACAGAGTGAAAAGACAACCTACAGAGTGGGAGAAAATTTTTGCCAGCTATGCATGTGACAAGGGACTAATATCCAGAATATACATAGAACTCAAGCAATTATACAGTAAAAAAATTAGACCCAATTAAAAAAATGGGCAAAGGAGCTGAATAGACATTTTTCAAAGAAAGAAAGACAAATGGCCAACAGATACATGAAAAAATACTCAACATCACTAGTCATCAGGGAAATGCAAATTAAAACCACACTGAAATACCACCTCACTCCAGTTAGACTGGCTATGATCAAAAAGATGGTGAATAGCAAATGTGGCGAGGGTGTGGAGAGAAGGGAACACTACTGCACTGTTGGTGGGAATGTAAATTAGTACAATCACTTTGGAAAACAATTTGGAGGTTTCTCAAACAACTACAGATAGATCTTCCATATGATCCAGCAATTCCTCGTATATATCCAGAGGAATGGAAATCATCATGTCAAAGAGATACCTGCACTACCATGTTTATTGCAGCTGTGTTTACAATAGCCAAGATATGGAACCAACCTAAATGTCCATTAATAGATGATTGGGTAAGGAAACTGTGGTATATATACACTATGGAATACTACTCTGCCATAAAAAAAGAATGAAATACTCCCATTTGCAACAACATGGATGAATCTGGAGAAACTTATGTTGAGTGAATCAAGCAAAGCACAGAGGGATAAATACTGCATGTGCTCACTTGTAAACGTATATGGAAGCTAAGAGAGAAAGGAAGGCAGGAAAGAAAGACCACAGTAGTCCCATGATCCAACAGAGGGAGGGAACATTCCTAGGGCTACAAATTGGAGTTGAGGGGAGAGTGGGAAGGGGAGGGAAGTTGGAGGATAATTGGAAGGGGATAAAGGGTACAAAAGCAATTTCTGGTAATGGGTATGCCCCCATTATGAATCTGGCCCCCACATCATGGGCAGGAGGGGGGGGACAGTCAGCTTTGTATCTCATGGATATTTGAAATAAATAAATAGATAGATAGATAGATAAATAAATAAATAAAAAGAGGCACATGCATATATCTTTATAAAAATATGCATTTTACTGCCATAAAATGTCAGCCTATTAATAGATAGAAAAATCCTTCAGAAGCCAATAGTCTAGATTTATAGGCCCTTAAGGAATTCACTTTCCTCCATTGTCATAATTCTGAATCTCTTGCCCGAGTGCCTTTGACTTTACTCTTGGCTTTTCCAGCCCTTCCACCATCCTTCAGAGCTTGCCACAGGTCTTGGAAGAAAAGAGGGACAAGGTGCCATTTGTGTAAATTCTCCCAGCATTTCTCCCTCCTTTCACACTGTACCACTAGGACCAGTCATTGGAGTCTTCAGTCCCTTGGTGCTGTCTGTTGCATCTCCTCCCACTCAGGGGCATCTTGCTTGCAGCACCCTAGAGCCTGAGCCCTTGATGAAATATGCAGGATAGCCCATTGCTCCATAATGCAGGTGAACTTCTTTCAGACCTTTGTGTGTAGAAAGACTCACCATTACAGCTCCATTTAAGCATGTTTTTCTTATTAAAATTAAGTGAGAAAGAAAAGCTGGCTGGCTTAGAAAAGAATCTGTTTTCAATTAGGAGTTGTGTTAGAAACCTTTACTAAGTATCAAATACTTTATGCTAGTTTTAGGAGCAGTTGAGTGTGTGAAAAGCTAGAGGTAGGGAAGGAGAGCTGGGAGAATAGAAAGGAGAAGACCACGTGTTTTGGGCATACCACGTAGCAATTATGTTTCTAAATCAGTGCTAAAAAGATTGCTTAACCTAAGATGTACTTCAGATACTTCGCTGTGCAGTATAGAACCTGTCCTCCTATGTGCAAATGTTTTCCAAGTCCACAAACAGCCAATATTTAAATAAAATTTTAGGACCCAATCCATCTATAAATTGAAGATTTTTAATGAAAATCGAGGAAGAGATACTATGGCTTACATGCCTAGCATTTAAATCCCAGCCCATGTTAAGAGGACACTTTAAAAAGTTCATGTAAAGATTCATATTATCTTTTGCTTCTATTTTTCCATGAAGTTTTTGAAGTACCCTTGTACTAACTGGATGTATAAACCTGGAAAAGTTATTCAAGCTCCATAAATTCCATTTTTTGTATTCATAAAATGATGTTGGTGAAGTACCTACTATTACCTCTTGGAATTGTTATGAGGATTTAGTTACATAATGTTTATTTATTTATTTATTTATTTATTTTGTCTTTTTTTGTGACCGGTAAGGGGATCGCAATCCTTGGCTTGGTGTCGTCTGCACCGCGTTCAGCCAGTGAGCGCACCGGCCATCCCTATATAGGATCCGAACCCACGGTGCTCCCAGCGCCGCACTCTCCCGAGTGTGCCACGGGGTTGGCCCTACATAATGGATATAAGTACATATAGTATGAACATTTAAGAAATAAATATTAACTTTTCTTAAGAAAAATATATAATTACATAATCAAATAAAGCCTGGGCAGTTAGAGATCTAAACTCAAACTTTATTTCAGAGTCTAACTTTTGATTCTATGTTTTTTGTCTTTTAAAATACATTATAATTCAGTAAAGCTGTTTTCTGAAGGTGTTCACCGAGTGAGGTAATCATTGTGCGAGTCAAAGATTTTCTTAGGTTTTCTTACTCTTCTCTCTGGAAGAGATGATAAAAATCAATCCCCAGACCTGACGTGAACATCACACACCCTAACTTGGTTCTAACAAATTGTTTTTAGTCTTTTTCAAGCAATGTCAGCTAAACGTGTCATTTGCTTACCACTTTTTAAATTTTGATTATTTGTCCTAAAAATACGAACATTAGCAAGCCAGAAATAGCTATTTTGTAAAAACTGCATAGCTAGACAGATTTGTGATCCTTATTAGGGTAATAATCCATCTGTTATGGAACTGGATCAATTGGTAAATTAAATTGATTAATCTAAAAGGAAGAAGAAGAGGTCATGACTTTTCCCACAGTAAGCATTTCTTCAAATGGTAGTCATCCTAGAAAGATTTGGGAAGACTCAGATATTTGAATCTTCCCAAATTATTCTTTCTCTCTGTGCTCAACTCAGAAAGATTGCCAAATATCTATTAAAAAGAGGGCGAGATGCAGTTTATGCTTTTGGATTCTATAGGGTCTGATTGCTCCTTGAAGTTTCATTTTTCTCACAGGGTTTAATGTTAAAACCTTTTGATGAACATTTCTAATACTTGTTGATTAGTAAACATGTGACCATGTTTGAATTATCTTCTGCATTTAGTTTGCTTTACTGTTATTTTCATCTTGTCTGATCAAAAAAAAAAAATCTGATGATTCTTCTCTAACAATGTGTGATTGGAATAATAACTTCACATGTTGAAGAGTTTTGTGCTGCAGCTGAGAGGCATGTAAATACAAGCTGCTTTTTGCAAGAAGCTTCCAGATTTGCAGTATGATTGCTATGGAAACCACATAATGAAAACCGTATAACCATCTGTGTAGTTTGATGGCTTTTACTGCATAGCTGAGCTGTTTTTATTTACTGTTATTAAAATGTTGAATGGAATATATTAACCCACAAACATAGACTGTTTGAGGTATTAATTAGTATTGTATAACAACATTGTGCCTTAACACCAAAATAAAATGTGTTTAATAATAAACCTAAATAAAACAGCATGTGAGTATGTATATTTCTAATATATTGTAAAGGTGATTATTGCTAAGAATTTTGATCATTTGTCCTTACAAATGGAGAAGTTTGCTCTGTTAATAAATGAATATATTAGGATTTATTTTCGTGATTTTTTAATCCATTTGTTCACTCAGTATTTATTGAATATCTCCTTTGTGCCAGGTTCTAGTCAAAGTTTAGTCTGAAAGTATTTTTCCCCTTAATATTTAAACACACACACCAGATTTAATTTTCTTGTCTGTTATATGGAAGGTGTTTGTATTTTAGCCCAAAATAAAATTAGTTGTTTCAATATTAAGAAAAATTGGTGTATGAAATGCTTTGACCTAAAAATATCAGTGCTAGGTTTGAAATGTAAAAAGAAACTGTTTTTAATGAGCATCTCATCTTCTAAAATACTGCTTATTAGATAGCATCTTGCATGGATTTCAATTTGGATATTTCACATTAAATATTGATACTTAAGTAAATATTTTTAGTACCATTATTCTGGTAATTTACGAATATATTTCTTAAGGACAAAGCTCTCTGACACCAATATACAATCCCCAGCACACACTATAGGCACTTTAATTTTAATAAAATAATAATAAATTTATAATAATAAATTCTTTTCTAAATTCATTGTTAACTTTGCCAAAGAGCAGAGTTTTTCCATTTAATTGTAATTAATTTTTATAATATTTTGATGCTGACTTCGGGTGGTGAGTCTAAATCCCACAGTCTCTTAAGAAAAACCAAGAGTAGTGCTTACTATATTGATGTGGTTATGGCTTTTGATTGACTAAGGACAAGTGCCCTTAACTACTTTTTTAATTACCTCTTTATTGTTGAGTATATGACCAAATTGGAAGAGGAGTGGGAGCTAAGGAAAGAGAAAGTATGAAAGATAAGGAAAGCTTTCTCCTTCACCTTTTAGAAAATTAACTAGCTGTAAAATGAGTAGGTTGGACTAAATGACTGTAAATGTTCTTTCTGTCTTTAAAATTTATATGAAAACACCCTATTAACCCATTTTTCATAGTTAGTCCTTGAGGTTTGGCATAATTGTTGTAAAAGAAAAAAGGGACAGGATTTTGTATTAGACTTTTTATTAGGTCTTCTATTTGTTTATTACTATTTGACCAAACCCTAATAAATTGCCAACATTAGGTTCGACAATATGTATAAAGCACCAAATATTTCCAGCTGTTCCTTATATGAGAGCTTTCATTATTTTGTTTGAATTGTGTTACAAAAATTCAAACTGATTATATTTGTCTTGTAAGTACAGTAACTGTCAAGCTTGATTTAAATGCTGATTTTGATTAATCACTATTTAAAATTTGCAGGAGACTCCCAAATTTACACCTGCAGTCCTGACCTCTTTACTTTGCAGTTGCCCCTGGACATTTTCTCTGGGTTGCCCCACCAGCACATTAATTCCTCATGTCAAAAACACAACTCCTTGTGTTCCCCCAGCAAGACATTATCTTGGCTATTTTCTCAGTTAACTAAGCTCAAACCCTGAGCCATCTTTGTTTGATCTTTTTTTCCCCCTCACTCCTTCACATCCATTGAGGCACAAAACTTATCGATTCTAGTTCCTTTACCTCTCATAACCATTTTCTTTCCATTTCCTCCGCCCCTTCAGTTCAGGACTTCCTTCCCCTTTATCTAGAGTAGTTTCTCTCCCTGCCCATGCTCTAAGCTACGTGAGAGAGGACCATTTCTGAAGCATAGTTTCAGTCCTGCCTGCCCTTTTTCTGCTCAAAAACCTTCTAGGGCTGTTATTGCCCATCAGATAAAAGTCTAAAGTCCATAACAAGATGTTCATGGCCTCTGAACACCTGGTACAGATACTAACCTTATCTTCCATCTTGTTTTTCCCCCACAAGTACCACATTCTTTAGTCAAAATGAATGTGACTGTGCATTGTTCTTTTAAAGTTCATGCCTTTCCCTCTGCCCGGAAATATCCTTCTTTCCATCTCTCTTCAAGTTTTCTTTATCCCTCAGAGCCCTCATGGTATTCCCCAGTTGCGTGGTTTCTCCTCCGCAATCCTTCAGTTCTTCGTACCTCACTTGTCAGGCTTAGGTCCCTTAGCCCATTTTCCTTTAGATCTTGTCTTCTATCCCGTCTAGGCTGTCAGATTTCTGAGGGCGGAAGCTCCCTATTGCCCTTGCCTCCTTGGTAAATCCCCTGTCTATAACAGATAGTTAAATATTCAAAGAAAACTTATCGATTGGTTGATTTAATATATTTCGCATCTTTTTCTTTAAAGTTTTAGGTTTTTCTTGAAATTGTGATTCTTTTTTAACCCAATTTTTCTCTAGCATGCCATTTGTTTGGATGTCCTGCCTTAAGTATTTCTAAATCATATGTAAAGCCTTAGATGGGGAAAGTGGTAATGTAATAAATATATTTTTTTGGTGTAAAATAATCAGTTTATTGACTCTCTTTAAAACTTTTCTTATTTAATTTTACCATATTTCTTCCCATAACTCAGGGAAGGAATGTGATGGAAGAATGTGGAAAGAATATAGGTAAAGCACTGACTATATGTAAGATAAAGAACGTGGACTTTTTAATCACAAACCTAAGTGTGAATAATACAATTTTGAAGTTACCTTACCTTTTGAGTCTCAATTTACTTATCTGTAGAAAGAGAGTTTAAAAATTTTATCTATGAAATCTTAACAACTACCATAGTGCATAGCATGTAGTGGGTCCTCAATATAATTTGGGGGGAATTACCTTGAAGGGTGAGGGTCCTTCTAATATCCTGCTGTGAAGTTTAAGTGAGAAAACATGAAAGTATCTAGTACTCAGTAAATGATTTATAGATTAACTGTATTTTATAGCACACATTTTCTCCTTACTGTATTGATGTTTTAGAGACCATGATGTTACCTGTGATACTCCTGCACACAGTATAATATAATATATCAGTATAGTGCTGGGTGTTATTTTACTGGATTTAAAACAAAATATGCAATGCATTAGTGTATATACGAACTTTTAGTAAAAGCTAAGTACTCAAGCCAACTGGTAAGGTTGTTATTTGGAAATAGCTAGTGGTTTATTTTTTCAGTGTTAGATTATTGAAAAAGAAATGTGAATGTTGAGTAGTTTCATTCTTTGGAAAATAATTCTTACGTGTTATAAACTTTTGTTGTTGTTGTTCTTAAAATGGGGCAAGTACTGTATGGTTATCTCTGAGGAAATGCTTCAGTGTGCCATCGATATTGTTTCTTTATAGAGGAGGAAGAGGACAGTGCTTCGGTGAAAACTGAAGAACAGAGGAAGATGAGTCAGGACAGTGTTCATCACACCTCAGGTAATGAATTGCATAGCTTCCTGGCAAAGCTTATTTTGGTTTTGTTCACTTTCATTTTAGCTGCTTTCTTACTGCTCTAAAGACATTTACACAGCTCCTCTGAGTTGGCTCGTTTGGTCTGGGTATCTTATGGCTGATAAGCTGCTTAGTCCCATTTAGGATGCATGAAAACCACTTGAGAAGGATTTATAAAGTAAGCCAATTTATACAAGGTATTCCTTCCTGAATTACTTTGTAATGACTCAATTAGCTTTCATTTCTGCACAAAGGAGATTTAGTTGCATAAATTAGCTTATCATCATTGAGGAGGTGTCACTGCTAAAGGACAGTTTATAGATACAACATGCAGTTGCTGTCAAACCTATAAGAATGTAATATAGACATCTGTGTACACTTTGTGCTTGAGCAGAACAGACTTCTGCCATTCAGAGACTAACAGGGGACAACAAGTTGCCCAGGGGACTGGCAATGTAGACATCTCTGAAAAGGTCAACTTGACACAGGCTCTGACAATCGACCCACAGCTCTGTCTTCTTTGATAAAAATCAGATAAACTTAAGACTGCTAATTGATCTGCAGCCTGTTTAAATGTTGGCCATGCATATCTTCATTGCATATGATTAACACAGAAAGCAAATGAATTGGGTAAGAAATGCCAGAGTCCAGTGACAGCAGCTTAAAAATTAGAAAAGGACACTGGTGGCCTAGAAGGCTAGGAAGGATGTTCCTCTTATCCATTTCCATTTGGCACATGGCCCCAAGTACTAATTATGACTGAGACTGGAAAAATAACTGCACACACTATGTACAAAATCACATGATATGGGCAACTTTTCTTGCTTCTTGTTATTTCCAAATAGCTGGTGATAAACCATATCTGTAGTGCAAGCATGAGGTTAGTTTTGATAAACCAGCAATTATTTTACACAGAAAGAAGAGAAGGACTGCCTTCTTATCAGGACTTTACACCTCTTCATAGCCACATGTCAGCTGAGGCAAGGTCTGCCATATCATCTCCGTGTCCTGCAAAGAGCTGGAGTTGGGGTCACCTTCCCCTCTCTGATATGTCCATACATCACTCTTTCAAGCTGTCAGAGGCAGGGTGGACAAGAAATGCGTGTTCAGGAAGTAGCTTTCCAGAGTCCTTCCTACTGTGACATGTGGAAAGGAAACAGAGGCCTGATTCTGGACCTGGACAGGAAAGCAGGAGCAGGTTGCTGCAAAAGGTTTTGGTTTGCTTTTTTCAGAAAGGAAGCGAGGACAAAGTCATTAGATGTTAGCACTCCAGTCCTGTGAAATGCAGCTATAAAACACTGAAGCTAAGCGAAACCTTGCAGGTTATGTTCAATGGTAGTTTAAGTATGTATTATGTATCATGAAGCTTCTGCCAAAAGCATGTAGTTTCCTTTTAAATGTCAGTGAAGGTATAAAAAGTAGACACATATCGATATTTTTTCCACAGATACAAATATTTTGGCTTAAAGCAATTATATTCTTCAAAAACTATTTTAAAGTAACAATCTCCCAAATGTTTGCCTTTGAGGGTAAGGAAAAAAAAATCAGTTTCCCTCAAGGGAATGCAATAAGTAGATCTAGCTTTTCATGCAATAGCTATAAAGCACTACAATAATTCTTATCTTTAGTGACATGAAATTCTTTTCAAGCAGCAGTTTTAATGCTTTTGCATAGCGGTGATCTTTGCTTTCTTCCCTAGGCTGTCAAAGATGTAACACTAGAAGTTTGTTTGCTACGCAGGGCAGTGAGTTGACAAGGGTATTACTATCTTGCTGAGCATCACATGACATGAACTTCTAACCTTGCTCAAGAATGTATATATTTTCCACATTGACAAAAAAAAAAAAAATCACAGAATGTTCTAATTTTAAATATGTAAGCGAAAACAAAATTAATCTTGTGTTTCTTATAAGTTTCTTCATGTTCAAGCTTATATATCTTGTGTGTGTGTATCCCTTTGAGTTTTTTTTTTTTTTTAACATTGTAGAATATGCTTACCTTTCTAAAATAGTTTTTAAACCTCTAACACCCAGGCAGAGAGTCTTTGTTTTCTTATTATACATTGTCATCATGTTTTTAAAATCTTTTCATTCTTGCAAAAGTATTTCCAATGTTTATGTGTTTAGTTTACACTTTTATAACAATTCTATTAGCTTGCCCTATGACCTTTTTTTGTATGTTTTTAAAAGCAAGAGCAAGTACATTGTTTAAATTCTTCACAGGCTGGCTAATTTATTTTTTTCTTTCTTACCTTCTATTTTAATCCTTCATGCCTCTCAGGACAGGAAAAATAATAAGGTGATTTTTTTATTTTTATTTTTTGTAATTTAAAAAATATGGATCATGATGTGGAATAAGAAAATTAATTCATGTAGTAAAGACAGCTAAACAGACTTGATTTGTATTTCAGAATGTGTGTTTACAACATTATGCTCCATCCTATTTTTAAAAAAAAATACTCATCTTACACGGATTATTCAGTGTATAGGTCAACAGTGTTAACTTTTGCAAACCTACTGTGCTTTTGAAGCTATATCTATGCTTAATTTTGTGTGTATGTTTAGCCATACTTAACATTTTAAAATGTAAACCAAATGAGCTTGCTGCTCTCTAAGGAACAAGACAATTTCTAATTTTTATGTCCAGATTTCTTATCAAGAATTCACACATTACTTTCCTGAGGAGACTAAGGCTAAAAAACATATACTGCCAGGTTTTCTCCCTAGTTGTGATTTTTCTACTTTATAACTAGTATTGCATGCTGATAAAGAATAATAAATTGTATGCACATGTAATTGTGTGACATAAACAGGTTATTTTTTAACACGGCTCACATATGGGGCACAGAAATGAGGTTGATCTTTGGGTAACATCATCATCAAGGTTATAGAAAGCACAGTTGAAATGCATCTTCTTTCTAGTATTGCCAAATCACTGGCTCTGTTGCCTATTTATAGCAGTGAGATTTAATGAAATGCTCATGATGCACATCTAGGGAGAGATGCATCTTGCACACGGTGGGGGTCTCTCTTCCCCTCATGTGTTCCTGTAACTCCCATTAGTGTTAATGGGAGTTTCACCAAGTGCATCGAGGGGAAGAGAGACCCCAAAGTGATAAGGATTATGTGTTAGAAATCACCATATAGTTTTCTTTCTCTTCTTCACCCTCTACCCCCCTCCCCCAAGAATCTCTTGAGTGAGAACTATTGTGAGAGAATGTGAAAAAGAGATCAGTCTGGAAAGCTGTGGAGCCCACTGGGATGCTATAGCTAAGCCAAAACTTCTCTAGTTATTAGCCGTGGTTTTATTTCTTGCATCGCTTTGGACCAAGCCTAAGGCTGAGCAGCACAGGGAACAGACAGGAGCCTTGACTGGGGAAACAAGCTATTTAGATCCTTTTGCCTCCTGGCCAGTTACTGTGGGGGATGGCCTTGCATGTGAAATGATGTCATCCTCTCTTTGCTCTAATTCCTTGACTTTTAAGCTGACACTGACGGACTGCATGGGGCGCAACATTTGACCCATTTAGCAGTTGATTTAATCTGACTAGAATGTTTCAACTTCTAAATCTCTATTTGTCGCAATAAGTGGTTTTTAAAGGAAATCAGTCACTTTATTATTAAGTGATTTTTTTTCCCTACCAAAAAAAAAAAAAAATTGACAATGTTTGGAGTGATCTGGCCTGCCAGAGTGCCCTCTAGTGTCCATTTATGGAGTTTATTTAATATATGTGTGGGGGAAAAAAATGTAATGAAGGGTGGCCACAAGCATTGTTGGTTTTTGGTTGGATTCCCAGGCTTGTGTACATCCCTGCTGGTATCAGTGATGAGTGCTCAAATGCCAGTGTGCAGAAATCAGTAAGGTGTCTCCCCCGCTCTCCGTCTGTCTCCCTTCTCTTCCTCCTTTCCTCCCCCTCCCACTGTCCCTCTCTCTTTTTTAATTCCTAGAAAACAAGAGAAAAAATTTTAATAGGGGGATTTTTCTAGGTTCTTATTTTCTAGTTCTTTATTTTCTTACAAGTAAATTGAAAAGTAGCATTCTAATTATCCAAATATTGAGACTCCATATTATTCAGATTCTCTTTTTTGGCTTTAAAAAATGTTTTAGATATTAAAGAGAATTTTAAAAATTTTTAACATACCTAACACTTTGTGTAAATCACAAACTATGTGTAATAAGACGAACACCCTAATTACATGCTAATGTGACTAGTTGTGTTGGAATTGCCAAGAAGCCTGCTGTTTGAGAGCCATATAAAAAAACTAAGATGACAACCCTGTTCCAGCATGTGTCTCCACAGTTATCTCCTCAGAATTCAAAGATGACATTCCAATGATGGAAGCTGTCAGCATGTATATGTTCTGCCTGGCCAGTGAATACACGGACATCTTATTGATATTACTGGCATTCTTTTTGCGTTAACTCATCAAAACTCAATAATCATGAAATTAAAAACAGGAAACAGTTCTCAGTGTAACAAAAGCATCCAGTGTGTTTAACTCTGCATTTCAGTGCTGTGTTTTAGGAGACCCACATTGTATAAGTGACAAAGCATTTATTACCCTGTTTATTGTGGTATTACTGAGCAGAGAGCACTAAATAATCAATCAGTTAATGGTCTGTATGGCAGTTTGAGCACATCACATCCATTGTGCTTATGCTGTTAGAAGGATGAGCTGGTAACTCCAGTATATGTTGCATGTTTATTCAGAGCCTAATGTCCTAAACTGGGCTGTCAAAATCTGTTGAAAAATGCAGCTTCAGCATTGGTAATATCGAAGTTGCTGAAATATTTTAGAGATAACTTTGAGAGGCTTTGGGTATAAATATCCCCAAAGAAAAAAGCTGTAATTAACCTTTATATTATTTCCACTTTATCCTCTTCCTTTAACCAGCTTTAGGTTTTATGATTTTTTAAAAAATTTGGTTCTCTTTTTGATTTTACATTTGTACATTAGCTCCTTTATTATTATTTTTATAAAGTGTCCCAAATTCTGTGAGATGGTTATTTCACAATGTGTTTGTCACATATCATGGATATTGCTCATTGTGAAGTATAGCAGTCTCATCTTCAAAATGTGTCGCAAGTGGGCTTAGGTTTGTTATATGAAATAAGTGGGAAGCAACTTTTAGGTGCTGGTTTGATGAGAACATGTTCCAATTATAGGTTTTAGATAAAAGGAAGGGAAAGAAAAAAAGGCATTCAGCATCAGATCTCTTTGAAAATGATCTTAAATAGATGATAGTAAGAAGTAGGATGTAGTACATTCTTGTGTGAATGTAGTAAAATGTTTAAGTCAGGACAGAATTTTTTTAGACTTTTTGGTGGTCTGAGATGGCCCTTTAATTTATATTGGTTCAATTTTAAATGAAGGCTCATTACATGAAAGTTCTAACTCATGCTTTCTCTTTCTTTTTTCCTAGGAGATAAAAGCACTGATTATGCTAATTTTTACCAGGGTTTATGGGACTGTACAGGAGCTCTTTCTGATGAATTGTCATTTAAGCGGGGAGACGTGATTTATATTCTTAGCAAGGTAAGAAGATACCCCAAAATGACAACTGTAAAAAGGGAATACAAAGCTCAATTTTTATGCATGTGGTTTTACAACACTAGGGAAAAATGCCAATTGGAATTCTTCTAGGTCCTTGTTAACAATTGGGAGTTCACAATAATTAATTATTTTGTCAAGTGAAATATAATCACATTTTAAACACAATCAGATAACAGGATTCAACTTAGCAGTGTGTTTACCTATCACTTCAGCCCTTGGCTCACGTCCATCGCTGCTTTCTCCAGAAACAATATACTTATGTGAAAGTTAACATTGTAAGGTATTAGGTTATTTATTATGTTTTTCTTTCCTCTTCCTTTTTATTCTTCTGTGTGCTTATTCTGATTTTGTCTGCTATTCACTACTGGAAACACTGTGTTTATAGAACAAGTTTTTCATCTTTATGTAAATACATTGGGTGTTCCGACAATTTAAAAGAAATGCATTTCTATTCAGACAGGTTTAGGTAATTTTTTTTCAAGTTTAACATACTGATTTATAAACATAACGGCAAAGTATATTGCTATGAATTTGTCTTTATATATATATATAAATCTTTGTCTCTGCTTCTTAAGATACTGGATTATTCAAAATCTTTCTGTCCTTGATCTAAAAGTCAAGTTTCTTATTGTGATTACACTTCTGATAACATGTGTGAGCTCTCTTAATTTTCATATTTTAATTTCCCCTACTGTAATATGGGGATTTTAAAAAAATCTCCCACTCTCTATTTTATGAGGCTATTTTAGAAACAAATGATGTATGGAAACAATTTAAATATAAGTAGAGAAATTTTAAATAAATCATAAGTCTAGGCGTTTAATGTGGTTTTTTGACTAGAAATATTTTGGACTTTTCTGAGAGATAATATGATTTAGATATAGAAGAGAACTTGGAAATACGGTCACATAGTGAATTTTTAGCACTAGATGACTGGTGCATAAAATCATTACACAAAGAATCACAGAATGTTAGAGTGAGGGGGTCTTAGCAATGATCATACATTTTTGGTTTTGCAGATAAGGAAACTTGGCTCAAGAAAGTGCCAGAGCCAGATAGGTGTTTTGACTCTCAGACCAGTGTTTTTCCCTCTATTTTCTTTTTTGTGCTCTTTCCTTCCCTCCCTCCCTCCTACCTCACCCCTTTCTTCCTTTTTCATTCCTTTCTTTCTTCCCTCTTTCCTTCCTTCTCTCCTTCTCTCCTTCTTTCTGTCTAATTTGAAACCATCATAAAGCACATACAATGTGCCAAGACACATTGTACACACCAGGAATCCAAAAAGAATAAGATATAAGCACTTGCAATTTAGTAAATAACATAGAAGACATTGGATTGTATACTTTAGACAGGTATATTTTAAGGCATGTTTATTATACCTCAGTAAAGCTGTTTTTAAAAAGCAATAAAAAAAAAAAAAAAAAGATATAAGCACTTGTAGGTTATTGGGGAAAGAAATATTTAGTGAGTAAATACAGCCAGCTGTGATAATTGCTAGTTAAGGTGCCCAGAGCCAAGACTTGTCACTTATTTTCCTCAGTCCTCTGCTCATTAGTGTAGGCTTTTTGTTTGTTTGTTTCCAGAAAGATGCTTTCAGTTCATGGAAGCTATAGATAAGCCACATTGCAACTCCTGATTAAACCTGTTGTTGAGCATTTAATTGTCCTGAGTTAAGACAACAGCTTTTTAATTATTTAATATAAAAATTAAACTGATTGGTTTCAGTTCTTGTCAAGAAACTCTCTTGGAATCATTCTCAAATTTACTCAGCTCACAGTTTCTTTAACCAATTTAGCTGCAATTGTGTATAAAATTAAAGGTTGGCTAGCTTCCACTTGGAATTTCAGATTATGGGGGTAAATGGCATATACCCATTATACTCCTTTTGCAAGTATGAAACTTATGAAACCCACGTGGATCTGTTCTTAAAACCTCCTTTATGAATCAGGTTGTCTTTGTCATTGAAAGCCTAGGTGGAGCCCCAACCTCCAGGATCAGCTGTGAAACAAGCAGCATTCCTGTAGGTATGCCATTGACTCAGAAAATCATTTTCTGTTAACATGAAATTAAAAGTATAATCATAGGTGTATGTCATACTTCTAGGATTCTGGGAGAGACGGTTCCTGTTCTCACAAAACTATGTTGTGGAGATGGTAGTTTTATTTGTGAAGCCTGATCATAGAACTAAGCTTAGAAGTGGTCCCTTGGTGGAATTTGGACATATCCTGGGCCATTGACAGGTATCTTGGCTGTTGGTAGTCAGGTTACTTTGGGGTTGAGTATATGTTTATGAAGACTCTTGTTTTCCCACCTTGCTTTGAGCAAGTTTAGATAGGAATCTATGGAGACTTTCTAATAATTTTTATTGGTTTGGCCTTCCAGTTTTATCAAAATTTTGGCAAACACATACCATAAGTTAATACCATAAATTCACTTAATATGTGAATGATGACTGCAATTTTGAATGCTTGGTATTACTATAAATTAAGAACCAAGGTGATTAATTGAAGAGAGCAAAAAAGTGCTAAAAGGCTGTTTCTAGTTCAAGGTAGAGCCAATGTTATGTACTGATAGATTTTTTTAAAGTACAATTAGTATAGAAATTGCTAGCATTATTATATGCATAGAAATTTGTTTAATCTTAGATTTAGATTTCTTGGTGATGGGGTGCAATTTTACCATTTTATTTTTTTACACCATCTAGTGGCTCAGAATGAGTGGTGCAGATAATTGCAGCTAATGTGCACAGTCAAAATGGTGTCATAAATTCCACTTTAAATCTAGCTATGGGTTATTACTTTCCTATCTCATGTCAATGAAGTATTAGAATTCATTATGAGAAATTTTGTTTATCATTCTGAATTAAATGTAAAAATTATATACATAAGGAAGAATACATTTTAAGGAATCTAACATATTCGTGGAGACATAGAAAATGTGTACTTTATAAAGAAATTAATGACATGACTTCTAATAAATAAAATGGCTTAAAAGATTTTAAAGAAATGCAACTTCCTTTTAGTAATTAACTTATTAATAATCTGAAATATTAAATTATCACTTTTTGATTTGACTTATCTTCTAGAAGTTTGTCAGTTCTGAAAATAACCTTTAAAAAAGGCAGCACAAAATAGTTTAAGATTCATTCTTTCAATGTAAATGAATATTTAGACAAATCAGGAAATAAAATGACATACATTATAATGAAGAGCATTTTAATTTTGTAAATGTAATGGCAGAAAAACATTTAGCCAGTTTGGAGATTAGGCTGTCTTCATTAAAAATCACTATGAAAATATAGTGTTATTTAAAAATTCAGTCTTATTTTTCTGTTTTGCAAGGAAGCCTTTATTGGGTGTCAGCTGTGCTCTGTCAGCCTAGGGGTGACTTATTTATTTTAGGCCTTTTGTGAGAGTTATAAAATATCAGCCTTTATTTCCAGAAAAGTCAAATGTTCCAATAAAGAAGGAAGGGTAGGCAGATACCATGCCCATCCCCCTTCCTTTTTAACATTTTCCAATTAGCAGCTGTCATGTGACCCTTGGCTGAGCTAGCCCCTCCTTCAGAGTGTCTGTCATTTTCTTAGTTTTAACCTTTGAACTTCACTAGTAATAAATCTGAATACCGCTTGCCTGGAAAAGTAAGCCAGCAAGTTTTTGCTTTACAGTTCTTTTCATATTGGGTCACTGCTGTTTTTTGTATGTGTTAAAATAAAACGCTTCAATAGTTCAGTGGGCATTTAGAAATCTTTTTTTTTCCCTTAAAAAAAAAAGGAACACATTTACAGGAATGGATGAAAGTGAAATTTGTGATTTTAATGACAGCTGCACTGTCAGTGAATTAATTCTGAAACAACAAGGCTTGGTTTCAGATTCATGTGATAGGGGTGAAATCATACTTGAAGTAGAAAACCTTTTAATTAATTAATTTTTTTTTAAGGAATCAGATTGTTTAAAATCAGGCTAAATCCTTTTACTTGTTTGCATGTCGACTTTATTACCATCTAAAACATTGACAGAATGTTGTAGTTAATAGTATTTTCCTAGAACCATGTTTGTGAAATTTTATAATTTCAATAGCAGGATCCAGATGATATAGCAATAGGCATATTCCATAGCCATGCATACCTTTTTGGTTATCTTGCTGTTCTGGATTTACATCCTGTGTTAGTTTATCTTTCAATCTGTACTCATTGGTAAATTGCTAACCACAATAACAGACAAGCTATACTTCAGTAGGAAAGAGGCACACTACTTTGATATTAAAAGAAAAATAAGAGAGTTAAGAATTCTGGAATATTTTATCTAGTCTAAGGCATATGTGAGTTTAGTTTTGTGGCCTTCTGAGAAATTTTTTATTAAGTCAAAAACAGGAAGTGTAAGTTAAGACAGTGGACACTCATATACAATAAAGGACATTTTTTTAGTGTCTATTGGTTGGGGATTCAAGCACTACCACCCCTTATATCTGTTTAGTTGACTCGTTCCAGTGATGGGTGAATTGTAACTGTCATTGACCATTTGCTTCTCATTATAAGAATGTAAAGACTCACTTACTATGGCTTTTTTGGCTTCAACCCTATGAAAATAAATGGAATGAAAGTCTTGCTTAGCTCTACTGGCAGAGGGAAATACCACATTACCTTTTAGCTATCTTAGTTTTTCATTTGTGACCATATGGCCCAGTTTGCCACAACTAGCTTGGCCTACTGCTGAAGAGTAACTAGGATATCTCAATATGGAACATGCATTGTTGACACTAAGCTGGTTCCAAAATATTATCGTATTTTATAGCCTTTTGGGAAGGAGGGGAATATTTGTATTTGTGATTGCATTTATTGGGGTCTGGTGGCATTTTGTGTCTATGCTGTCAGTATGGACGTTGTGGGCTAGGGTACAGTGGAAGCATTAGCCAGGCTGACCTCCTGATTAGCACCCACCTCCTCCTAGTAGCAAAAAGCAGTTAGTTTATGGACACAGCACCATGTCAGAAAGTGTTCTAGTTCTACTCGTAGGACTTCTCTTGTTACCTATTTGCAAACAGCATGCTCAAGTACTTCCCTATTTTTTCTTTCATAAAATGGAGAAAGTATTCCAGAAAAATGTTGGCAATGAAAGGGGAAGATGCTGGCAGGCTCAGCCTCCAGTGGCTTGAGAGGTAGAGGATAAGCCAGAAGGTAAGAGAGGCAAGGTGAGAAGGTGGCAGAAGAGGGGGCCGCTCAAGGAGGGAGCCAGGCTGCAAGGTTTTCCTGCTTTAATCCAGCATGGAATAATCAGGAGTTTGTCAGAAACAAAATAAAACCTTAAAGAAAAGCACTATATCGATATTGTTTTTTAAATCCTAAATTGAGCAGTCCATGATTTCTTTTGCCTTCTCCACCCCACCCTACCTCGAAAATCAGGAACTCCCTCAATGTATGTAGCACACTCACTCTTAAGATGTCTTACTTCCGATCCCTTTAGATCGTGGAGCTAGATATTCCAGGGAAATTATTAGGTATGAGAGAGTACAGATAGATATACTACCAATTAAGGGAAGTTTTAGAGTAAATATTTAATAGATTACAGTTAAGTGACAGGTGTTCATCATTGAATATTTAGCTGTCAGAGAACAACCTGACAGAATTCTAAGAAAATGTTTTGTTCCTTAAATACTTATTCTCTTTAGAACATCAGATTCCCTTTAGAAGACCAGGGTAGAGACCTCCTCATAATAATTAGATTGCCTTATAGTGCATTCTAAAATATTCTAGTTTTTTGTTGCCCTGGTATTATGCTACACCGATTAGTGAGCACGGAAAGGAGGGAGAGAATGAAAAAGTATTTATTGAGCACCTACAATGTTGTGTTCTCAGCACTTAATGTGCTTTCACTCATCTAATTCATATGATAACCCTATAAAACATACGGTATTATAGTTTTGTAGATTAGGAAGCTGATGCTCAGTAAGGTTATTATGGAAATTGCCTGAGAATATGCAGCTAGTAAGTGTCTTCTCCAGGAATTAATGAAGGTCTGATCCTAAAGCCTTTCCTCTTTCTACTTTACTATACTTGTGGGCCTTGATTAGGACTTTAACATTCTTTTTGTACCAGAGATTGTTATGATCATATCCCACTTCTAACAGTGAGCCATTTATTGATAGTATCTTCTGCATAATTAAACCTTTTATAGATGATCAAAATTATCCTATTTTTTAATGGACACATATTTGATGAACACTTATTGTGGCAAAGTACTCTTCTGAGCAGGATCCAGAGATGCCACAAACTAGCTTTCTTTCAAGCATACTGCAGTTGAGTTGTAGAGAAAACCAACCCATGAAATAGAAAACAGTTATAGAGTACAGTGTAGCTATAGATGTTGTAGTGCTGGAGAAGCAAGCCCTGAAGAATGGGAGATCAATAAAGCTTGGAGTAATTAAGGAAAGATTAGAATTTCGTGTGTGGATGGAGTTTAGTCATTTGACAAATATTTGAATGCTTATTTTTTGTGTCTAAGAGCACAATAACCTGAACAATAGCTATGCAATGTAAAGGGGTGGACAGTCCTATCAATGAAAGAGTAGCATAGAGCCAATAGGCAATCAGTCACTCAAGATCACTTCCTTCCCTTATCTTGAAGAATGGTGGACAACCAGAGAAACACTGTGAGAGACCAAACCAACCTGATGTTTCCGACCTAGTTTTCCTACCTCATCTTATGCCACTTTCTCCATATCTCAGTCCTGTAACTTTTGTGTTAACCACACTCTCAACTACTTGCTCTTCCCTGAACACAGCACATTCTTTTATCTCTCCAGGCCTTTGCACATGTCATTTCTTACTCGTTTCATGACTCTATTTGGAGCCTCAGCCCAACTGTCACTTTCCACATAAAGCCTCCCAGATCTCACTATAGAGTTAGTTACTTCTCTTTTTACAAATTTCTTCTCTCTCTCACCCAACATTCAATGTTGTGATTATCTGTCTCTCTCAACTCTGGTCTTTTTGAGGTAGGTATTGTGTCTTAAGTATTTTTATATTCCCAATACCTAACATTATGGCAGATAGATGTTGAGTATGTGTTTACCAAAGTACAGTTAAAAATAGGGAATAATACTGACTTCTTAAAATGATACAATCATAGAGTTATGGGAACCTTAGTTCTAGCTCTTCACTTTATAGGTAAAGAAATTGAGGCTCAGCATAATTTGGGGAAAATAAATAAAAGACCGAAGGAAAAAGGACCACTTGGGTGGAGACCTTAAAAGACAATGGAGTTTCTGCTGTTGAACTTTCACCTTGGTCCTAAGTTTCTTGGCAGCCAAACTGAAAACAGGATAGATAGGGAGCTAATAAACTTTTTTTAATCATAAAAGAGGGATCTTGGCTTTTCCCAGCACTGGCTACTTTTTTAAAAAAAAATCCATACGAATTTCTAGAATCTGCACTGATTATCTGGCCTCAACAACTTTATATAATAAGTGCAAGAGTGGGAGGTAACAGCCTCAGCAAAAAAAAATTTATAGTAAACATAACAAAAGATTTCATAAAAGTAATTCTGTGAGGGACCAAATGCATACTAATTAGACTTAAGTATGTAACTGGATTACTGTGGAGTCTTGATGAAGAATATAAACAAAAAATTCTTCCCTGAAGAACTTGGGGGTTGTCCAAGCTCACATACCTAGTTAGCAACAGAGCTGGAATGAGACTCTGGGTCTTCTGAGAAAATGATCTTGAGAATAACAAGGAGCTGAAAAAACAGCAGATTTTCCATTATACCTGCCACACTGTTTCTCCCTTTGCAGGTCTGCATTAACTTCTTCAGTGCTCATGAGTAAATTCAGCTGAACCCATTTCTTCTAAGAACCAGAATTACTTGGTCCCAGTTCTAAAGCGGACAGATACCTTTCTTTCTCTAGATGGGATTTAAGCTGTGTAGATGAGGCATCCCATTTAGTACATTTGAAAACATGGTGGGCAACAGCCTGTCATGAGTAGGAGCGACACACTTCAGGTTGTGCAGCTAAACTTGCACGTGTAACATGTTTCAAAACAAATGCTTGTTTAGTCATTACTAAAATTCTTTAAATTAGTCTAATATACACAAAGGAAAAGATGTTTCTATTGGAATTATATTTCTTAAGAAAATATTTAGGATAGTCAACTAACTGATGCATCATCCAGAATGAAGGTTGAGTGTTTCATCATCCAGTACCTATTTATTGGATACCTTTTACCCATCCTGCAGTATGGGACATGTAGACCAAATGTAAGGCCTTCCCCTCATCTCAGTGATTTTGCACTTTATTTTGGTTGAAGGAATGAAACCAATATACATAAAATTCGCTTTGGAATAAATGCTGAGCTTGAAGTGAGAGATATAAGTATGGATTAGAAAATTCAGAGAAAAATTTATGACAACAGAGTAACTTGAGTCGAGTCTTAGTCATTGAATAGGATTTGACTGAGAGAGGAGAGACTTCGCCGGGAAGGGAGCTTCATATACAGAGAGAGGAATAAGTGTAGTGTGGAAGGTTGGACTGTGTGGACCAGAGAAGTGACAGGAGAATGTCGCCTGCAGGGTGGGAGTAGGCCAAGCAGAGGAGTTTGTAGTTAATGCAGTGGGGAGCTAGGATAATTTCTTGCACAGCAGGGCGAACTGCTGAAGAGAGTTGCTGGGAAGAACAGAGAGGCAGAGCTGATAATGCAGTAATCCAGGATAAAGTGATGAAGGCCTAACTAGGTGGCAATAACTGGAATAGAGGGCAGTGTGTGTACCTGAGCACCATTAATAGAGTCATGTGCGGGTAGGTGAAATACACTGAATCCCCTCTACTGATTGCCTAACATTCTCTACGAATCATCAGTCTGAATATCAGTTTTTACCGTACGGTATTATGACTGTTGACTGTGTAGAAATTTGAATTAAATGTGTCTTTACTCTGGAATATAAACTAAAATTTGTTGTAAGAATTAAATTCTAAATATTAGCTTCCTTACTTGTCCTTTGTCTCTCTTGCTTTAAAAATGGAGTGCACAGTGCAAGGAGAAAAAAATAGTAATTATTTGAGTCAGAGGAACTTAAAGTCACACCTGCATAGTAAACCGTAAAATAATGAGGTTGATTTCCACAAGCCATCAGGAAACATGGTCTTCAAGCAGAATGGTGGTGTTCAAACATTTTCCTGAACGGTGCGGTGTTGTTTAAACATTATGGAGGACCTTAGAGATTGTGAGTGTCAATTTCCTCATTTAGCATGTTAGAATACTAAGATTCAAGCAGTTAATGTGTAGATAGCAATAGCAGAGCACATGTTGTCAAGTTCCTTTTGTGCATTTTAAGAGAATCTTTTGAAATGATGGGTGTATGAACAATGAAGAGATTATTTTGAAGCTTCTAATCAAAGATAATATAAAGGAAGAAGCTAAACAGGTAGCCTTAAGAAAGTATTTATGTGTTTTAAATAGTTACCTAGTTTTCCTTCCAATACAATGTTTATGAATAGTTTGAGAATATCACAATGAATTATTGGAAAACAATGGTAAAGTCCACTGGTTCTTAAACTTACTGTGTTTAATATTTTGTGAATAAAATTACTTTCATTTCGACAAAAGGCTAGGACATTTTGAAGCACAGATATATGAGTATGTTTGGAATTAGGACACCATCTTTTAACATTTTCTAACACCTGTTGCTTTCAAACATATCGGTAACTAATTTCTGAAAGACTAGTACATCACAAAGTCTTATTAGTGTTTCAGGTTTCTGTTAAGGCAGCATTCTTTTACCATATGGTTTGCAGAAAGTGGATTAATATACTTGAGAAATGAGAAATATGGCTCTGAAAAGGATTTAAGTAAATGTTGGGGCCTTATTTAAGTGAAAAGTAATATACCAACAGAGAGAAAAGATTTAGTTAATGAGTAAACATGGACATACGTTCACTATTGTGTTGGATAATGTTTCTGTCTCACTTTATCAAAAGTAGTCTTTTTTTCCTGCCTTATCACACAATCATTTTAATTTATTAACTAATAATATTAACTTGGGCCTTAAATTTTAACTACGAAATAAAACAAAATGATTTTAATGGTATGAAACTTGAAAACACTGGAGTTAGATCGCAAGCAGTCAGTGCCACCTTAGAGAGTTGTTTTCTCAGATTACTGGCCAAATTTGGCTTCTTTTTTTTTTTTCTGCTTTGACTACCACATTACATTTTGCCTTGGAGCCATCCATTTCACAGATATTGAATTACTTTTGAGTACTATTTTTATACAATAAGCATCACTACTCCTCTGAATCTTGATAGCATTACTGCGGGAGGAGAAAGCAGCTTTGTGTTAGTAATTACCTAACATTGTCAGAAGCTGACTGCAGGCCTCTTTCTAGTGATAACAGAATAACCGCATAATGTAGCTTTATAGCACATGATTAATAGAAAATAATTACACGTCCTACAAAGGGACGCAATATTTCTTATAAATTGACTAGAATGGTTTCCTGTAGATTAAAGGACTCTTCATTATTTTATCAGTTCTCCTGAAGTACAGTCACTTGCCTATGTTAGCATTTCAGTTGATGTTAAGAGCCGAATAGGGTGAAGGATACCAGATGGCAGACCTTCTTGTACCTGAGATGTCGTGTGCCATAGAGATGACATGGTGCTTCCTAATCTTTCAGAGATTTAGATGGCAGCCTGGCATGGTTTGTCCCTTTATTTTTCATTTATTAACAAGATAAGGTTTGAGGGTTGTTTTTTTAATGATCCACATGTGACTTTATACAGCAATACTATCATTAGTATGTGGGTCACAAGGCAACATTGTATCGATTGCATTATTTTCTACTGTAAGTAATGTATCATTCATAATCACATTTGTTTGGGGGCAGCAAAGAGGAAAGGCATAGACAGGTTTATTTCCTTCTTCAAAAGGAAACCTTGTATGATATTGAATCTTCAGGCCGAACTTTAGAATACTGTACTCCAAGAAGCGTTTTCAGTCCAATTGATAGGCTGCAAATGGTTTAATTGGGATTCATGCTGCTCAGGAGGCTCATATAGAGGACGGTAATGATAAAAGGAAAAGCTCCTGTGTTTGCAGTCTTGTCGACATACTCTAATGGTTGCAGTGTAAATCCATAAATTTGCCTCCTAGATTTTTACCTCACTATATTTTATCTTATCTTTTAATTCAACACAGGAGTTTTATATGGAATTCTTTATTAATGTAAAGTAATAAATATTCTGGTTTTTATTTTTACCCTTTTCTGATTTATATCTGTGATATTTTAGAGTACCTTTTTGTGGTGTGTATTTCATATGTTTTTCAATTTTTTAAAATTAAGCAATGCATTTGAGGTTATTTTAGCCTAAAACATTTTTTTCTCCCAGAATGTTACTTTTAAGAGGTTTTTTTACAGCTGAATAAACTTCTCCCTGCTGTTTATTGCTATGCTTTCTATTTAATGAATTTTACTTGTCTACCATAGTACAGAGTTCTCTCAAGTGTGTAGGCTGTCATTCATCCTTTGTTGATATGATTTGTTGGAAATCAATTTCTAAAATTTGGGTGTGAGCGAGCTTTCTGAGAATGATAATATACCTTTAATTATGGTACGGATTATAACCGAAGTAGAATATTATAAACTAACATGAACTTTCTGGCTTGTAATTTGAATCTAAACATTGACACCTAGATTGAGGGCCATTCTCTGGAAGCAGGTTTGGGTCAATAATATGCCCTCTCACTGAGTGTTTTCTGTGTCTACCACCGGGGGGCTGGTTCCTTTACTCTTTTCTAATAATCAGTTTTACAAATCTTAGACTGGGTACTGGTAAGAGCTTTCACACTCACATTTACCTGTTAACTGCCCATTTTGAAATCTTACAATGTAGGCTTTTGACCTGTAGAAAGTTAAGTACATTTGTTTTGTTAAGCATTAGGTTGTAATTATATTCACTGCCTTAAAAATTGAAAAGGGCAGTTTTATTAGGTACCTATTAGGATATAGTGGTTGCTAATTGCAGCTTTCAGTAAGTTGGTATTTTCTTCTGATAAATATGTCCTACATAGGTTATAATCATCATCATTGAGTTCTAGGCATCAGAGTATTCTCATTGCTTAGACAGTTTTGTCCAGTAAGTTCACACTGTCAGGGAACTTTTAAACTTAAAATCTTGAGTCCACTGCCTCACAAGCCAGAGTTGTGCCCTTGTGAGAATAAGTGCAGGATTAGTCTTTTTGCCCCCCTTTCCCTCCACTTTCAATGTTCTTCTAGTAAGTCTAATACTGACACTGCCCACTGTTTGAAAAAGCACCTATAGCTTTTATCCTATAATCTCTCTATTGATAGACTATATGTCAATACATATGAGTACATGCTAATGTTGCTATATCTGTATTGAAGAATTGTTTAATTTTCCTTTCTGAATGGTCCTGCAAATATTAAGTCAATGCAGATGTTACATCTGCATTAGTATTAACATTCCGTCCCCACATATAACTCATATGCATATGCACATTTATCTATGACTCAAATGTTGGAAAATCATAACCTATTGAATTACTTTGGGGATTGATTTTAAAAATTTATCTTATATGAAAAATTAAATTTGGGTCCTACATTGCTTGTGCACAGTATTGCTTTTGGAAGATATTATTCTTGAAACTTGTAATTCATTTTACTTTGTTTGTATTGTATCTCACTAAACATAAATAAATTTGAGATAAAAATACATTAGTCAATCTGGCAGACATTTGAGACCAGCTACAAAGTGTTCGTGATGCCTAAAGCAGTGGTATATCTGTCAATGGAGTAAAAAGGGGTAGAAAAGGAGGCACAGGTTTGTTTATCTCATGTTGCAAAGTTAAATGCAGAAATGACTCATCAATCATGATTTTTTTATTGCTAGATTAATATTTTGCCTTTATAACTTAAGATACTTTTATTTCCTATTGATCTTCCACTGTAAGGGTGAATTGAACACCACCTTTAAATTCCTTCTACCTATCCTTTATCGAAGGTAGTTTATCATCAATAAAAAGAACAATAAATACCTTATGGAAGCTATTGTAAAAGAACCCATGAATTATTTTGTAAAGAATTTTGTTTGTATTATTAGTGTTTCCTTATCCCCTAATTTATCTGTTTAAAATGTGTGTAGTATAAGATTTTCTTAAGAAGGGGCACACAACCACATTCTAAATCATTTTAGATCATATGAGTTTAATTAGAAATTAATAGTTTATTGTGAAAAAAAATTTTTTTAACCTTGCTAGATGATAAGCTTTTTGAAGGCAAATGTAGTATCTTAAGGATCCTGGCTTTAACCTTGTAGCCTGTAGCACTAGTGCTGGTAACATAAAAGGTATCCCCTGGCTGTTTGGGGGGGGCGGGGGGGAGGGAGGGAGACCCAGAGAGAGAGAGAGAGACCCAGAGAACTAGCTTCCTGAGGAAGTTTCATGTCCTAGGTTCTTATCGTGAGTGACCGTTTTTGTGTTCTGTGACTAGTAATAAACAGGCTTTGTGTTACACATTAATTTAAATCTTTGCCTCACAGCATTTTAAAAGTGTCCAGAAACAAAACAAAGAATGAAAATGTTTCCATTTGCAGCTCAAGCTCTTGTAACTTTAAAAAAGAAATAACATTTCTAAGAAGTTGCATACACACGACATTGTACTTACACCAGTCTAAAGGTTAATATTGCATATTGTTTTCAATTAGGAATACAATAGATATGGCTGGTGGGTAGGAGAAATGAAGGGAGCCATTGGCTTGGTGCCTAAAGCCTACATAATGGAGATGTATGATATTTGAGAGTCCTGGGTAAGTACATTTTAATCCAATATTCTGTAATAGCTCTTATGTTCTCCTGGTCTGTTTGTTATGAGTCTTTGCCTTTTTAAAGTCTTTATAGTTTTCTGATAATACAAAGATTGTGCCCCCAAATCTTTTTCATTTTGTTTGATTTGGTTTAATTTTTAAAATAACTTCATGGAATTTAGTTTGGAAATGGATAGATTATTTAGAGAAAGTTCTTTTGATAATAACCAGCTGTTTTCCCAAACCTCCTACTCTTTAGTGAAATACCACTTTTATGGCCTTTCTGAGGAGCTGAATTGACAAAATGTTTGGTAAACATTCATTTTTTTCCTTGGCTAAAAGTGTAATTCTTTTCTAAGCAGGAATAATCAACATTTTGACTGAAGAAGAAAATTAAAATGCAACTTTCTCTTTCTGCTTGCAGAAAAGGAAGTCTTCCACTTGTCTGCAAATGTTTTGGATTTAGAAGCATCATGAAAGTCTGAGTGGCAGCTCATAACCTTTGTTTTGTCGAACATGGTCCTTGGCTGTTATTGTAGGCAGTCTTTCATTAAAATATTTTTCTGATATGAAATTAAATGAAAGGTATTAATGCAAATTAGATGCAAGCAGTAAAGCTATACCTGTTGCTATTTTGCAAAGAAATAATTATAGTTTTTCTTTACTCATTTGATTTGTATGAAGAATTCATCACTATTTTATATTTACCATATAGACACTGCTACTTACGGTGTGAGTTGTAATTTCTCTTAATAGTTGAACATCAATTATTTTTTAGAGTGTAATATATAATTTCATTTTATATGAAATAAATTTCATTTTATTTTCATTTTAATTGAATATATCATGCAAGTTTTTGATAGATGCTGAAGAATGTGGTTATGTTAAAGCTTTGTAGATGATTTATCTTAGTATTTATTTTTCACACAATAGTAACATGTTTTCATGAAAGAAGTTTTACAGATTGGCAGATTTACTTCCTGTTAAATATAGCCACCAGAAAGAAAAAGTTACAGAGTTGCAAATGGCAGGGCGTTGTCATCTTCAACACAAGTGCAGACCAGAACCATGGTTTGTGCAAAGCACCTTACCCGATAACAGACATCCTGGTTCAATGATGGGCCTGTCAACGTCTTCTATTGTAGTTTTATTTAAATTTAATGAAGTAAAAAATTCGTAAGAAAACCCATTCTACCACTTATACAAAAGTACTTCAAAAAGTCCATGAAAAAATTAAATTAAGAGATAATATGAATCGTTCACAAAAATGTGAACTTTTTGAAGTCCCCTCATATAATGGTATAAAGAATCTCAGTGTATTCTCAAAGTAAGAAGGCATAGCCAAGCACTCTCCTATCCTGCCCTATCATTGCTATGCTATTACAGACCAACTTCAAACCACGGAAGAGAGTATAGAAATCCTGGCAGTAACATATACCAACAGATGAGGGGAAGGGTAGCATTGACCTGACATTTGAGTTATACTCTGTGCTTCCTGAGCAAGATTTTGGAATTGCATCATTGCATTTGCACGTATATTTGAAATCAGAGGTATTTTAAATGCCTGCGAGGTACCAATATGGTCTTAATATATATTAAAATACATTGCTGATTGGATAATTATTTGGAATAGACATAATCTAATATTGAATCATTACTTGGCAGATACTATCGTTGTTGAACTTTTCAGGTCTTTGCTTTATGAAGATAAAGATTCTAACCATGAAAATGAGTTGATGATATGTAAAAGCCACCATTATTTATGTAAAAGTATTTACAAGGCATATTTCAGAGTGTCTGTTTCATCATTATCCCCTCAATACCATGATCATCAATTTCAAATGTAAAAAAACAAATTAAATTTTAGGAATTGTTACTAAACACAAATTTATTTATATATGGACATCATCAAGTTAAAATTTTCAGAAATTACATTTGTGCAATCATTAAACTTTTTCTAATATAGTGCCATTGAAATAGATTGAAATCCCCTTGTTAGACAACTGGAGATGAACTTAGTGGACTGGTTTTCAAAGCCTGAATGATTTGAAAAGCAAAAGCTGTTTCCACTGACCATGTAGCTTTGCTGTGGATACAAGTTTTGTGTTTCCAGCTTGTGAAGTTTTTTTTGTACCAAGCCAGTAGATGGCAGCAGCTTTTCATTGCATACAAAAGCACTTGGAAACCCCTCCCCCACTCTGGCACAAACTCTCCCAGAATAGAAAGCATTTAGGAGATTTCTGCCTCCTTTTACGGTTAATCCAGGAGAGGGAGTCCTTTGCCAACTGATGACCAATAATTCCTAGCCAGAAAGTCTCTGTGAGCAGTGACAAATGGAAATAAGGTTTCACTTATGTCCAGAGCTCCTCTGGCCTTTGTTCTTTCTTAACTTGAATATGGGTGGGAGATACAAGAAAGGAAACAGAAGATTTAAAATTGGAGTGACAGGAAAAATAATCATTACTTTCAATTCATGACTATTTCATATTCATTTGATGAAATCACTTGTATACTACCACAGAGAAAGTTTTCTTTACACCCTTGACAATATATCACATACTCTTCAAGATCATAATAATATCATTAATGTGAATTTAAACAACACAGCTTGTTAAAAAACATGCTAATTTCTATGTTCTCATTATGTTTGCTTAGCTTTTATTTGTTTTTCTATGAACAGTTAGAGAGCTAATTTTTTTCTAAGGTGATTGTAAGTCATATTTTATATAGCATTTTGCTTGGTTATTTGCTCTGTACTGAATTTGTACTCTATTGCCATTAGATCTTACAATAATGTTCCACTCTGCAAATTTTTAAGGTTCAAATAAAGTTTAATTGTTTGCAAACTGTTATGATGCTAATAATTCAACAGCCTGCTGTGTTACTAATGAAATTACTTTGTTATGATTAATTTGGAAAATAGTGTGTTGATTGTAGTAATTAAGCACAACAAGGTGAAGTAAATGATTTTAATGCCATCTGGCCTCCAAACTGAATGAAGAAATGAAATAGGGCTGTCATCTGAATTTATTCAAAGAAGTAAGGATAATACAAATGACTTTCATCGCTATAGGATTTACACTTACCCACAGCTCACTCCATTCTGTTTTTTGCCACTTTGCTGCATATGACTCTTTTTTTATGAAAAAGAATGTTGTTTAGTCCAGCAATTGTTTTGAATATTTTATTTTAAGCTGATTATTTTTACTGTGTGCTAATTTAATTACAGATAATTACATAAGGTATTATAGGATCATAGAAAAATCACCTTTCAACGATCTGTAGGCGAAATCTATATATGTGTGGGTTTTTTTGTTTGTTTGTTTGTTTTGCTACCGGTGTACAGACGCTTTGAATATAGCCTTTCACAGAGAGTAGAGCTTCTATTTAATTGTTTCTAAAACATTTTCAGTCAAGACATTCTCATAATCCTTATGATTTCTGCTTTTCCTATAGTTTCTCCACTCTAGTCTATTCCTACTCACTCATAGAATCTGGTACTATCCAGGGTCATGATTAAAAAACAGAACTGAGTTACATATTATAGATTAAGATTTGCAGTTCAGCCACTAGAAGAAAACTGACCCTAATATACATATGCATAATTTAAAAGCTTGAACTTCAGGGAGACTGAATGAAGCATTCTAAGAATTTTTTGATCAAGTAAATTTCTTCTAAATTTCAGATAAATCAGTTGTTTATATTTCAATTGTTGAGTGGAATTATAGACACGAACCATATAGAGATCACTTTTACTTCTCTTAAGTTCAATAGATTCATATTGAATAGCAGTATTGAAAAGCAATATTGAATATTGAAAAGCAGTCCACATGATGAAGGAGGAAGTGGTGAAGATTAAAACATGATCAAGCCATAGAAAACACAGCTTCACTCACAGGTGGAAGCAGTACAATTAATGTATAGATATAAAACATAGAAACACTTGTGAAACATGGCCACTTCAGTAAAATCCTGATGATTCAAAAATACAGAAAAACAAATTAGCAGCATATTGTTAAAGTATCTTTCAACTAATTTAGTTATACTCAAAACAGTTCATTCTCTGAATTGGGAACAAGGGATTTCTAGACATCCTCAGCCTTAACCAGTTTATCATCTGCCAACAGCCTTATCGTTGAGTTCTTCCAGAATATGTTAGAACCCCTGATAGTGGAACATTTTACTGTGGTGAGATAAAAACTTATAAAGTTATATGATCACAGAAACATAGAATGACATTTTATTAATGCTATGTTTGAGGGGCTTTTTTTTGTTTTTACTAGTAGAATCTGCTCTATCGTTGCTTAGACACAAACGTGATTTATTGCCAGCATGGTACAAAGTATATGGTATGTATCCAGTAAATATTTGTTAATTAACTGATTTGGCACCCCATAATATCTCAAGAACTGAGATTTAAGAAGAAAAAACCTTAACTTCTCCACTGGTAGAGAAAATGCCTTTGTATAGTTAATACTTCTGCTTTCTGACTGGGAATGGTCTCTTAAGTAAAAAAAAAAAAAAAAACAGTCCCTTTTAACCAAGTCCTTAAAAGCAGGTCTCCAAAATACCATCAACAACTGGATTGAGTTTGATAGTAACAGAATTGAGTAAGATTGTGAATAACAAGAAAGTTGAGTCATGGCAGACAGTCTAGATATTTCCTCCCTTTCTTGTGTTCAGTGTTGTGACTCTTTCAGATAATGGACACAGGAGACTCAGGCAGCTTGGGGCAAGTGACCTATCGAGTTTCACTTCCCAGTGCATTCCAAGTCACTTGCTGCCCCGCATTCCACTTAGGAAATGTCAGAGAAGCCTCTCCTCCCGCCTTCTGATCTTGGAAGCATTCTAGCTGTTGCCTTGCACGGATCAGCAAGGAATTTCTGAAAGTGGGAAGTTTTACAGTTGTTGCCAAATCCAACCATAATTCAATTTTTGTTCTTTTTTTTTTTTTTTTTAAGAACTTTACTCCCTATTTCTTTAAAGTCATATGATTAGGTTAACTTGAGTGCTATGAGTTCACAAGATGAAAGGAACCATAAATGCAGAAAGTAGCTTTAGTCATACCACTGCTCAGCTTAGGTCTGTAATGTTGGGAAAGGGGCTGGAAGTTGAGCAAGACAAAACACTTGTGAATATGTGCAAAGGTGTGAGAACAGAAACTTCTCCCAAAGCCCATCTCTTAAGTGCCTTTCTTAACGTTAGAACTTTGGAAGATATTTCCCTAGATTTCTCTCATCTCCATTTTCACCGTTTTCTTTTTTACTATCCATTACTCAAAGAGGTAATATAGTGCAGCTCTTGTCTGTTTTCTGCTATTACCCTCAACTTTGTAATACAAAAATACACTCCTGCTAGAGTAAAAGCAGGTGCCATTTTGTGGCTTGAAAAGCAGTTTACCTTTTGCTTGAGGAAAGTGTCACACAGGTACTTTCAAAGGAGAAAATTAATGATGCCAGTGTATGTCAATTAAAAACAACTGCTTTAGAGGAAGAGGAAAATTCCAATAAGCAGATTCCCATACACTGCTTCTCCCTCCAGCCCCCATGGGAGTCCGTTTAGAAAAACTCATGTTCTTTAACTATCAGTCAACGTGATAACTAAGGCTAGTAATAGTAATAGCTAATGTTTACTGAATGGTTACTATTTGTCATGCTGTGTACTTTTCACCAGTCCTCATAATAACCCCATGAGGTGAGTTCTGTTATTTATTCCCATTTTCCTAATTAGGAAACTGAGGCAAAGCAATTTGTCCTAAGGTCTTAGGGTAGTAAGTTACCTAACCAGGCCTCATATCCAGCCTCCCTCACCCAAATTCAGCACCATTCTGCTGTGTAGTACTGGGGTGAATTCAAACCAAATGCTTCATTCTGTTCTTTGCACATAGTAGGTACTCAAAAAATGTTTGCTAACCACTGATGGCACCATTCCTATAAAATATTCAGGAGCATATGAAAAGAATAGCCCAAGAATTGACAGTTGGACAGCTGAATTCAGTAGTGTACCATAGTGACCATATCAAGTCAAAGGGGCTAATCCACAATGGAGAATAAATTCCAGTGCAAGGAACACTTCTTTCCACAAACTTCCAGTGCTGCCGAAAACAGGAAGCTAATCAAGGCAGCAGAGAGTCAAGAGAGGACACTGGGCCAAAGGAACCTTTCTCTAATGACCTTTTCCCATCTTTCCACCTCCTTAAAGGTCAAGCCCAAGTAAACTGACCAGCCAAGGAAGACTTGGAGGGGACTTTACAGGTGCTTCTGTCTCAGTTGTTTTGGGGGGTTGGGATTTAATTGGTAGGTTTTGTTTTTTTAAAACCAGTTTAAGGGAGTATTAACTACTGTTCAATGTTTTACAGTCAATGAATGAAGTTTACTATAAAAGATGTACAATTTTGTAACCGAGTGACAGCAATGTCTGACATATGACTTTTGTTAGACTATGAATTCGTTTAAGAAGAATTTTTATTGGAATATCTGATACAGGAGTATGAGGTCTTATTTCCTGGGCACCCACGTAGTGCCTTGTACAGGGCTCCATCAGTAAAGTCTCCCGTTGTATTTTTTCAACAAATTCTTTTGTAATTTTTTTTTGTATCCCAGTCATTAGAAACTCAGGGTGTGGGGAGCAAAAAGATTAGGAGGTAAGGACTAACATTCCCTATAGGGCTCTGGGATTCAGCCAGAGGAGGGGTAAAAATTGAGACCGCTCATGCTCTAAAACACTCCCTGAAGTACTGGCTATCTTATGGCCCAAGAGAAAAGGGTGCACCAAAGTTCAGTTTCCAAGGGGTATTTCATTCTGTAATTCTTTGAAGTGTTTCCATGCATGGTATTCAGAACATCATGCTTCTAAAGGACAGGAAGTGAATGACTTTGCATTGTCCTGATCTCCAGCTGCCCACCAAGTAGATCTCATCGGTGTAAAATAACCTGATCCATCCAGATGGATACACCACTCATCTCTTATTCCCGGGGCAAGCCCCTGTGGTCTGTAGGGTGTCTGTTGCTCTCTGCTTTCATCTCCTTGCTCCACCCAGGCTTTCCCAAGGAGCTAAGTCATATGAGGCACTAGACATAATTATTAGCTCTCTGTAGAGTTATTAATATTAGTTGTGCTCTCTGCTTTCTATGAACCCAGTAAAAGCATGGTGTATAATAACTGTGTTTATCCTGTTAATCTGTGTCCTGAATGGAAAATCTGACATGCAGCTATCTTGTGAGTGCGTGTTGTTATCTATCTGTTGCTTTGCTTCAGTTGGTCAGTATATTTGCTTTATTCTTTATGATCGTCTCAGGACTTGCTATTTTTCTTCCTATCTAATTAAATGGTTCCATTTTGAATAATTACATTTAAGTGCTAACAGTGTGCTAGGGGCATTTCAAACATAGAATTCAACACAGTCTTTCCCAAGGAGCTTCGTAGTCTAAGTGATATAGGATGTGAACACAGGGAAGGGTAAGAACAGCCTCAGGTAGCATTACCTGACTAGCAGTGTCCTAAGACATAAAAGAAAAGGTTCTCTGATTTTGTTACATCTGAACCTAGGGGATTACCTGGGAAACAAACTGACAATCTTTTCACATATATATATATATATATATATATATATATATATATATATATATATATATATATATATATATATATATGGAAATATTTAAATATGCAGAGGGGGAGGCAGGTGCAAAGGATTAGTGAGAAGATTCATTTTTATAAAGATTTCCAAAATGCTTATAGCTACTGAATTAAGTGTGAGAGGAAGCAGAGAGCTGTATGTGTGAATAACGTGAACATCTTTTACAGAGTTGCTGCCAATTGTGGTAAACGATTCTGGAAGCTGAGAGTGACCCCTACTATCCCTTTAGGGATAAGGACTCTTTTGCTGCAGTTGGGGACAGAGTTATACCAGTGGAATTCAGCTAAGAATGAGTAGTAGGAACACTGGAATTGGAGTCAACCGAAATTCCGGTTTTCTTCTCTGGAATAAGTTTCCTTGCCTGAAAAGTGGCAGCGGCACCTACTGTCCCTACTCACAAGGTTGTAGTTAGGCTCAAGTGAAATTATATGTGGACTTGAAAAATTGACAGCAGTGTCAAACACAGCTTCCTGTATTCAAAAATGTGAGAACTGGAATGAAACAATAGTCAAAATAAAAATTTCTCCTTCACACCAAAAGCAAGCAAGAGAAAAAAATTTAGCACTCAACATTACCTGTAATACTGCTTGGAATAATGTTAGTGAACTGTTGGTTTTATAACGAGAATTAATGTAAATCATCCTAGAGGAGTCTGGGATTAAATTCTCTTATAATCTTAAGTGCATTTTTGAATCAAGCCATTGGCTTCCAAGCTATTGATCAATTTCTGTTAGTGGAGATTTAAATAACAAAGATATTACATCTGTCTATAAAATTTCTAAATAAACTTTTCTCATGATATTTAAAGCCACCAATCTGCTAATAATAGTCGTTAGGTATATGTTGTTTGTAGTTGGTTGGACTTAACAGAGAATTTTTTTTCTTTTTTAAACAGATACCCTAAGGAAAATTTTTGTACAGGTTCCTTTTGCCCAATATCTACTCCCTTTATCAATTGTTCCTTCCAGATGGGTATCTGTGGCTGTTTGCCTATGAATACACACTTTCTAGTGAAACATTTTCTTTAGATGCATACCTAGGAATAAGACAATTTTATTTGATCAAATTAGCCTTGTAATATAGCACTAATCTTGGTTGGTAGTTTGTGAAAATATGAGACTAGAAATAAGGGAAAACCAGAACCTCATTGCATGTAACCTTAATGCTTTAATGCTATAACTTTAGGCAAAGCTAATAAAAAATGCAAAGGACTGTTAAATAATTTAAATTATCTAAAAAATTGAGCATATTCCTTCAAATAATAATGGCTTTCATGATCTGATTTCTTTAAAATTCATTTCTCATGTCTTGAATTACTTAGAAGTTTAGATATCAAAGTAAGTTTGAGTTTATTTAAGATTATTAAATATATTTGTTATCATCCAGAGTTACTGAAGTCCATTTCTTAGTCTAGTATTTATAATCTATAGTGTTATGCAGAACATAATTCCGGTAACATAGCCAATAATGTCATTTTAGTATAGAGTTAATTTTTAGCACTTCTCTTTTAAATAGTGCTCGATGATATGATTTCTTTGTTATTTTGAACCATTAATTTATTCCATCCACTTAAAAAAAGTCATATTGTTATTATTTGCTATCTAAAATAAAAGCTTCTCTTATCTTAATTTTACCAACTTAAACTGGGAAGCTAATACTTTCATGTTGTATTTTCATTACTATCATTACATACTCTTTGAAAAGGAAAATAGTGGGAATACAATGAGTTGTGGCAACTGTGATTAAAGGAAAGATCTATCCATTTCTAAAACTCGTTCTCCTCCTCCTAATGATTACAGTTGAGAATTTCTAGTTCCAGGCATTTCATCCTTTGCTTCTCTCGGTGCTGCGGTTTCTAGCAATAAATACTCTGTATTGATTACTACTTAATTCTAATGGAAGTATACGAAGGCTGGAAACATTATAGCTTAGCATTTAGTGCCTTAATTTTTAAACAGTTTTTAAATCTTAAAAATAGATTTAATTGCCCTGAGTAGGCTTTTGTTGTATCCATTTCACTCTAAAATTATTCTCATTTCATATTTTTCCTAAAGATCATTTTGTTCACAGTGTATTTTTCCTGCCACTTCACTGCTATTTTTGCATAACTGAAAATCTGTCATTTCCATTTTAGCTCAGTTTGGAAACACGAAAACCATATCAGAGTAACGCATTAAAAATTAGTTTTTAAATTTAGAGAATTTAAATTTGGTCAAATTATTAAAGTGCACAATTTTAATCCATTAATCTGAGTTGAGGCTGCATAAGAGAAATATATTTCTCTCTAAACTGGGTTTTTCTCTTTTAAAACATGTTGAGAAGAGAAGCCTCTCATCTAAAGCAAATACTGTGGTGTTATTTTGTTTGTTTTGTTTTGTTTTGTTTGAAGAAAAAGGTGAAACAAGAACTGCTCTCTATAATTTATTCTTAGTCAAAAACAGATTGTCATTTACACACTAGGTATCAAAAGCTACTTACA